>NW_027116914.1:0-109730 GCF_024137725.1 Prorops nasuta
ATAGGGGGGGACTTATAGGGGGGGACTTATAAGGGGGGAGGACTTATAAGGGGGGCACTTATAGGGAGGGGACTTATAGGGGGGGATTTATAAGGGGGGGGACTTATAGTGGGGGGGTGACTTATAGGGGGGGGGGGACTTATATGGGGGGGGGACTTATAGGGGCGGGACTTATAAGGGGTGGGACTTAAGGTGGGGGGGACATATAGGGGGGGAAGGACTTAAAGGGGAGGGGGACTTATAGGTGGGGGGACTTATTAGGGGGGGACTTATGGGGGGGGTTGACTTATTAGGGAGGGACTAATAGGGTGGTGGACTTATAGGGGGGGGGGGGGGACTTATAGGGGAGGGGGACTAATAGGGGGGGGACTTATAGGGGGGGAGGGACTTGGGGGGGGGGGGGGACTAAAGGGGGGGGACTTATAAGGGTGGGGGACTTATGAAGGGGACTTATAGGGGGGGGGACTTACAGGGGGAGGGGACTTATAGGGGGTGGGGACTTATTGGGGAGGGGACTTATAGGGGGTGGGGACTTATTGGGGAGGGGACTTATAGGGGGGGGTACTTTTAGAGGGGAGGGATGGGAATTATAGGGGGGGGACTTATAAGGGGAGGGGACTATTAGGGGGGGGACTTAAAAGGGGGGGGGACTTATAAGGGTGGGGGACTTATGGTGGGGACTTATAGGAAGAGGGGGACTTATAGTGGGGGACTTATAGGGGGGGTACTTATAGAGGGGGGGATGGACTTATAGGGGGGGGACTTATAGGGGGAGGGGAGTTATAGGGGGGGGACTTATAAGGGGGGGGGGGGACTTTTAGGGGGGGGGACTTATAATGGTGGGGGACTTATGGGGGAAGACTTATGGTGGGGGGGAACTTATAGGGGGGGACTTATCAGGAAGGGGGGACTTATAAGTTGGGGGGGGACTTATAAGGGTGGGGGACTTATGGTGGGGACTTATAGTGGGGGGACTTATAGGGGGGGTACTTATAGAGGGGGGGATGGACTTATAGGGGGGGGGGGACTTATAAGAGTGGGACTTATAGGGGGGGGGACTTATAGGGAGGGGGGGGATTCTTAGGGTGGGACTTACAGGGGGAGGGGACTTATAGGGGGTGGGGACTTATAGGGGAGGGGACTTATAGGGGGGGGTACTTTTAGAGGGGTGGGATGGGAATTATAGGGGGGGGACTATTAGGGGGGGGACTTAAAAGGGGGGGGGCTTATAAGGGGGGTGGGCTTATAGTGTGGGGGTGGCTTATAGGGGGGGATTTATAAGGGGGGACTTATAGGGGGGTAAGACTTAAAAGGGGGTGGGACTTATAAGGGGGGTGGACTTATAGTGTGGGGGTGTCTTATAGGGGTGGATTTATAAGGGGGGACTTATAGGGTGGGGGTGACTTATAGGGGGGGGGACTTATAGGGAGGGGGACCTATAGGTGTGGGGGACTTATAAGGGAGGGGGGACTTTTAAGGGGGGGGAGCTTACAGGGGGAGGGGACTTATAGGGGGTGGGGACTTATAGGGAGGGGGGTGACCTATAGGGGGGGGACTTATAGGGAGGGGGACTTATAAATGTGGGGGACTTAAAGGGGGGGGGGTTGACTTATAAGGGGGGGGGACTTATAGGAGGAGGACTTATAATTGGTGGGACTTATGGGGGGGGGACCTATAAGGGGTGGGACTTAAGGTGGGGGGGACATATAGGGGGGGACTTATAAGGGGGGGGGACTTATGGGAGGGGTTGACTTATTAGGGAGGGACTTATAGGGGGGGGTACTTATAGGGGGGGGGGACTTATAGGGGAGGAGGACTCATAGGGGGGGGGACTTATAGGGGGGGAGGGACTTATAGGGGGGGGGGACTTATAGGGGGGGACTTATAGGGGAGTACTTATAGAGGGGGGGATGGGAATTATAGGGACGGGACTATTAGGGGGGGGACTTATAAGGGGGGGGACTTATAGGGGGGGGGGACTTATAGGGGCGGACTTATAGGGGGGGACTTATAAGGGGGGGGACTTATAGTGGGGGGGGGGACTTATAGGAGGAGGACTTATAATGGGGGGGACTTATGGGGGGGGGGACTTATAAGGGGTGGGACTTAAGGTGGGGGGGACATATAGGGGGGGAAGGACTTAAAGGGGCGGACTTATAGGGGGGGACTTATAAGGGGGGGGACTTATAGTGGGGGGGGGACTTATAGGAGGAGGACTTATAATGGGGGGGACTTATGGGGGGGGGGACTTATAAGGGGTGGGACTTAAGGTGGGGGGGACATATAGGGGGGGAAGGACTTAAAGGGGAGGGGGACTTATAGGTGGAGGGACTTATTAGGGGGGGACTTATGGGGGGGGTTGACTTATTAGGGAGGGACTTATAGGGGGGGGACTAAAGGGGGGGGGGACTTACAGGGGGAGGGGACTTATAGGTGGGGGGACTTCTTAGGGGGGGACTTATAGGGGGGGGTGACTGATTAGGGAGGGACTTAAAGGGAGGGGGGACATATAGGGGGGGACTTATAGGGGAGGGGGACTCATAGGGGGGAGGACTTATAGGGGGGTGACTAAAGGGGGGGGACATATAAGGGGGGGGACTTATAGGGGGGGGGACCTATAGGTGTGGGGGACTTATAAGGGAGGGGGGACTTTTAAGGGGGGGGCTTACAGGGGGAGGGGACTTATAGGGGGTGGGGACTTATAGGGAGGGGGGTGACCTATAGGGGGGGGACTTATAGGGAGGGGGACTTATAGGGGGGTGGGGACTTATAGGGAGGGGGACTTATAAATGTGGGGGACTTATAGGGGGGGGTGACTTATAAGGGGGGGGACTTATAGGAGGAGAACTTATAATTGGGGGGACTTATGGGGGGGTGGACTTATAAGGGGTGGGACTTAAGGTGGGGGGGACATCTAGGTGGGGACTTATAAGGGGGGGACTTATGGGGGGGGTTGACTTATTAGGGAGGGACTTATAGGGGGGGGGACTAATAGGGGGGGGGGACTTATAGGGGAGGGGGACTCATAGGGGGTGGGACTTATAGGGGGGGAGGGACTTATAGGGGGGGTACTTATAAAGGGGAGGGATGGGAATTAAGGGGGGGGACTTATAAGGGTGGGGGACTATTAGGGGGGGGGCCTTAAAAGGGGGGGGGGACTTATAAGGGGGGGGACTTCTAGGGTGGGGGTGGCTTATAGGGGGGGACTTATAAGGGGGGGGGACTTTTGGAGGGAGACTTAAGGGGGGGGGGACTTATAAGGGGTAGACTTATAGGGGGGGGACTTATAGGGGCGGGACTTATAGGGGGGGACTTATAGGGGGGGACTTATAAGGGGGGAGGACTTATAAGGGGGGCACTTATAGGGAGGGGACTTATAGGGGGGGATTTATAAGGGGGGGGACTTATAGTGGGGGGGTGACTTATAGGGGGGGGGGGGACTTATATGGGGGGGGGACTTATAGGGGCGGGACTTATAAGGGGTGGGACTTAAGGTGGGGGGGACATATACGGGGGGAAGGACTTAAAGGGGAGGGGGACTTATAGGTGGGGGGACTTATTAGGGGGGGGACTTATGGGGGGGGTTGACTTATTAGGGAGGGACTAATAGGGGGGTGGACTTATAGGGGGGGGGGACTTATAGGGGAGGGGGACTAATAGGGGGGGGACTTATAGGGGGGGAGGGACTTATAGGGGGGGGACTAAAGGGGGGGACTTATAAGGGTGGGGGACTTATGAAGGGGACTTATAGGAAGAGGGGGACTTATAGTGGGGGACTTATAGGGGGGGTACTTATAGAGGGGGGGATGGACTTATAGGGGGGGGACTTATAGGGGGAGGGGAGTTATAGGGGGGGGACTTATAAGGGGGGGGGGGGACTTTTAGGGGGGGGGACTTATAATGGTGGGGGACTTATGGGGGAAGACTTATGGTGGGGGGGAACTTATAGGGGGGGACTTATCAGGAAGGGGGGACTTATAAGTTGGGGGGGGACTTATAAGGGTGGGGGACTTATGGTGGGGACTTATAAGAAGAGGGGGACTTATAGTGGGGGGACTTATAGGGGGGGGTACTTATAGAGGGGGGGATGGACTTATAGGGGGGGGGGGACTTATAAGAGTGGGACTTATAGGGGGGGGGACTTATAGGGAGGGGGGGGATTCTTAGGGTGGGACTTACAGGGGGAGGGGACTTATAGGGGGTGGGGACTTATAGGGGAGGGGACTTATAGGGGGGGGTACTTTTAGAGGGGTGGGATGGGAATTATAGGGGGGGGACTATTAGGGGGGGGACTTAAAAGGGGGGGGGCTTATAAGGGGGGTGGGCTTATAGTGTAGGGGTGGCTTATAGGGGGGGATTTATAAGGGGGGACTTATAGGGGGGTAAGACTTAAAAGGGGGTGGGACTTATAAGGGGGGTGGACTTATAGTGTGGGGGTGTCTTATAGGGGTGGATTTATAAGGGGGGACTTATAGGGTGGGGGTGACTTATAGGGGGGGGGACTTATAGGGAGGGGGACCTATAGGTGTGGGGGACTTATAAGGGAGGGGGGACTTTTAAGGGGGGGGAGCTTACAGGGGGAGGGGACTTATAGGGGGTGGGGACTTATAGGGAGGGGGGTGACCTATAGGGGGGGGACTTATAGGGAGGGGGACTTATAAATGTGGGGGACTTAAAGGGGGGGGGGTTGACTTATAAGGGGGGGGGACTTATAGGAGGAGGACTTATAATTGGTGGGACTTATGGGGGGGGGACCTATAAGGGGTGGGACTTAAGGTGGGGGGGACATATAGGGGGGGACTTATAAGGGGGGGGGACTTATGGGAGGGGTTGACTTATTAGGGAGGGACTTATAGGGGGGGTACTTATAGGGGGGGGGGACTTATAGGGGAGGAGGACTCATAGGGGGGGGGACTTATAGGGGGGGAGGGACTTATAGGGGGGGGGGACTTATAGGGGGGGACTTATAGGGGAGTACTTATAGAGGGGGGGATGGGAATTATAGGGACGGGACTATTAGGGGGGGACTTATAAGGGGGGGGACTTATAGGGGGGGGGACTTATAGGGGCGGACTTATAGGGGGGGACTTATAAGGGGGGGGACTTATAGTGGGGGGGGACTTATAGGAGGAGGACTTATAATGGGGGGGACTTATGGGGGGGGGGGACTTATAAGGGGTGGGACTTAAGGTGGGGGGGACATATAGGGGGGGAAGGACTTAAAGGGGCGGACTTATAGGGGGGGACTTATAAGGGGGGGGACTTATAGTGGGGGGGGGACTTATAATGGTGGGGGACTTATGGGGGAAGACTTATGGTGGGGGGGGGGGACTTATAAGGGCGGGGGACTTATGGAGGAGGACTTATAAGGAAGGGGGGACTTATAGGGGGGTACTTATAGAGGGGGTGGATGGGACTTATAGGGGGGGGGGGACTCTTAGGGAGGGGACTTATAAGGGGGGGTACTTATAGGGGTGGGGGATGGGAATTATAAGGGGGGGGGGACTATTAGGGGGGGGACTTATAGGGGGGTGGACTTATATTGTGGGGGTGACTTATAGGGGGGGACTTATAAGGGGTGGGACTTATATTGTGGGGGTGACTTATAGGGGGGGACTTATAAGGGGGGGACATATAGGGTGGGGGTGACTTATAGGGGGGGGACTTATAAGGGAGGGGACTTATGGTGGGGGACTTATAGGGGGGGGGACTTTTAGGGAGGGAGGGGACTTATAGGGGGGGGGGTACTTTTAGAGGGGAGGGATGGGAATTATAGGGGGGGGACTTATTAGGGAGGGGGACTTATGGGGGGGGGACTTACAGGGGGAGGGGACTTATAGGTGGGGGGACTTCTTAGGGGGGGACTTATGGGGGGGTGACTTATTAGGGAGGGACTTAAAGGGAGGGGGGACTTATAGGGGGGGACTTATAGGGGAGGGGGACTCATAGGGGGGAGGACTTATAGGGGGGGGGGGACTCTTAGGGAGGGGACTTATAAGGGGGGGACTTATAAGGGTGGGGGACTTATGAAGGGGACTTATAGGAAGAGGGGGACTTATAGTGGGGGACTTATAGGGGGGGTACTTATAGAGGGGGGGATGGACTTATAGGGGGGGACTTATAGGGGGAGGGGAGTTATAGGGGGGGGACTTATAAGGGGGGGGGGGGACTTTTAGGGGGGGGGACTTATAATGGTGGGGGACTTATGGGGGAAGACTTATGGTGGGGGGGAACTTATAGGGGGGGACTTATCAGGAAGGGGGGACTTATAAGTTGGGGGGGGACTTATAAGGGTGGGGGACTTATGGTGGGGACTTATAAGAAGAGGGGGACTTATAGTGGGGGGACTTATAGGGGGGGTACTTATAGAGGGGGGGATGGACTTATAGGGGGGGTACTTTTAGAGGGGTGGGATGGGAATTATAGGGGGGGGACTATTAGGGGGGGGACTTAAAAGGGGGGGGCTTATAAGGGGGGTGGGCTTATAGTGTAGGGGTGGCTTATAGGGGGGGATTTATAAGGGGGGACTTATAGGGGGGTAAGACTTAAAAGGGGGTGGGACTTATAAGGGGGGTGGACTTATAGTGTGGGGGTGTCTTATAGGGGTGGATTTATAAGGGGGGACTTATAGGGTGGGGGTGACTTATAGGGGGGGGGACTTATAGGGAGGGGGACCTATAGGTGTGGGGGACTTATAAGGGAGGGGGGACTTTTAAGGGGGGGGAGCTTACAGGGGGAGGGGACTTATAGGGGGTGGGGACTTATAGGGAGGGGGGTGACCTATAGGGGGGGGACTTATAGGGAGGGGGACTTATAAATGTGGGGGACTTAAAGGGGGGGGGGTTGACTTATAAGGGGGGGGGACTTATAGGAGGAGGACTTATAATTGGTGGGACTTATGGGGGGGGGACCTATAAGGGGTGGGACTTAAGGTGGGGGGGACATATAGGGGGGGACTTATAAGGGGGGGGGACTTATGGGAGGGGTTGACTTATTAGGGAGGGACTTATAGGGGGGGGTACTTATAGGGGGGGGGGACTTATAGGGGAGGAGGACTCATAGGGGGGGGGGACTTATAGGGGGGGAGGGACTTATAGGGGGGGGGGACTTATAGGGGGGGACTTATAGGGGAGTACTTATAGAGGGGGGGATGGGAATTATAGGGACGGGACTATTAGGGGGGGACTTATAGTGGGGGGGGGACTTATAGGAGGAGGACTTATAATGGGGGGGACTTATGGGGGGGGGACTTATAAGGGGTGGGACTTAAGGTGGGGGGGACATATAGGGGGGGAAGGACTTAAAGGGGCGGACTTATAGGGGGGGACTTATAAGGGGGGGGACTTATAGTGGGGGGGGGACTTATAATGGTGGGGGACTTATGGGGGAAGACTTATGGTGGGGGGGGGGACTTATAAGGGCGGGGGACTTATGGAGGAGGACTTATAAGGAAGGGGGGACTTATAGGGGGGGTACTTATAGAGGGGGTGGTTGGGACTTATAGGGGGGGGGGGACTCTTAGGGAGGGGACTTATAAGGGGGGGGTACTTATAGGGGTGGGGGATGGGAATTATAAGGGGGGGGGACTATTAGGGGGGGGACTTATAGGGGGGTGGACTTATATTGTGGGGGTGACTTATAGGGGGGGACTTATAAGGGGTGGGACTTATATTGTGGGGGTGACTTATAGGGGGGAACTTATAAGGGGGGGACATATAGGGTGGGGGTGACTTATAGGGGGGGACTTATAAGGGGGGGGACTTATGGTGGGGGACTTATAGGGGGGGGGACTTTTAGGGAGGGAGGGGACTTATAGGGGGGGGGGGGTACTTTTAGAGGGGAGGGATGGGAATTATAGGGGGGGGGACTTATTAGGGAGGGGGACTTATGGGGGGGGGACTTACAGGGGGAGGGGACTTATAGGTGGGGGGACTTCTTAGGGGGGGACTTATGGGGGGGTGACTTATTAGGGAGGGACTTAAAGGGAGGGGGGACTTATAGGGGGGGGGGACTTATAGGGGAGGAGGACTCATAGGGGGGGGGGACTTATAGGGGGGGAGGGACTTATAGGGGGGGGGGACTTATAGGGGGGGACTTATAGGGGAGTACTTATAGAGGGGGGGATGGGAATTATAGGGACGGGACTATTAGGGGGGGACTTATAGTGGGGGGGGGACTTATAGGAGGAGGACTTATAATGGGGGGGACTTATGGGGGGGGGACTTATAAGGGGTGGGACTTAAGGTGGGGGGGACATATAGGGGGGGAAGGACTTAAAGGGGCGGACTTATAGGGGGGGACTTATAAGGGGGGGGACTTATAGTGGGGGGGGGACTTATAATGGTGGGGGACTTATGGGGGAAGACTTATGGTGGGGGGGGGGACTTATAAGGGCGGGGGACTTATGGAGGAGGACTTATAAGGAAGGGGGGACTTATAGGGGGGGTACTTATAGAGGGGGTGGTTGGGACTTATAGGGGGGGGGGACTCTTAGGGAGGGGACTTATAAGGGGGGGTACTTATAGGGGTGGGGGATGGGAATTATAAGGGGGGGGGACTATTAGGGGGGGGACTTATAGGGGGGTGGACTTATATTGTGGGGGTGACTTATAGGGGGGGACTTATAAGGGGTGGGACTTATATTGTGGGGGTGACTTATAGGGGGGAACTTATAAGGGGGGGACATATAGGGTGGGGGTGACTTATAGGGGGGGACTTATAAGGGGGGGGACTTATGGTGGGGGACTTATAGGGGGGGGGACTTTTAGGGAGGGAGGGGACTTATAGGGGGGGGGGGGGTACTTTTAGAGGGGAGGGATGGGAATTATAGGGGGGGGACTTATTAGGGAGGGGGACTTATGGGGGGGGGACTTACAGGGGGAGGGGACTTATAGGTGGGGGGACTTCTTAGGGGGGGACTTATGGGGGGGTGACTTATTAGGGAGGGACTTAAAGGGAGGGGGGACTTATAGGGGGGGACTTATAGGGGAGGGGGACTCATAGGGGGGAGGACTTATAGGGGGGGGACTAAAGGGGGGGGGGACATATAAGGGGTGGGACTTATAGGGGGGGGGGGGACCTATAGGTGTGGGGGACTTATAAGGGAGGGGGGACTTTTAAGGGGGGGGGCTTACAGGGGGAGGGGACTTATAGGGGGTGGGGACTTATAGGGAGGGGGGTGACCTATAGGGGTGGGACTTATAGGGAGGGGGACTTATAGGGGGGTGGGGACTTATAGGGAGGGGGACTTATAAATGTGGGGGACTTATAGGGGGGGGGTGACTTATAAGGGGGGGGACTTATAGGAGGAGGACTTATAATTGGGGGGACTTATGGGGGGGTGGACTTATAAGGGGTGGGACTTAAGGTGGGGGGCACATCTATGGGGGGACTTATAAGGGGGGGACTTATGGGGGGGGTTGACTTATTAGGGAGGGACTTATAGGGAGGGGGACTAATAGGGGGGGGGACTTATAGGGGAGGGGGACTCATAGGGGGTGGGACTTATAGGGGAGGGGGACTCATAGGGGGTGGGACTTATAGGGGGGGAGGGACTTATAGGGGGGGGGGACTAAAGGGGAGGTGACCTCTAAGGGTGGGGGACTTATGGGGGGGACTTATAGGGGGGGGTACTTATAAAGGGGAGGGATGGGAATTAAGGGGGGGGACTTATAAGGGTGGGGGACTATTAGGGGGGGGGCCTTAAAAGGGGGGGGGGACTTATAAGGGGGGTGGACTTATAGGGTGGTGGTGGCTTATAGGGGGGGATTTATAAGGGGGGGACTTCTAGGGTGGGGGTGACTTATAGGGGGGGACTTATAAGGGGGGGGGGACTTTTGGAGGGAGACTTAAGGGGGGGGGACTTATAAGGGGTAGACTTATAGGGGGGGGACTTATAGGGGCGGGACTTATAGGGGGGGACTTATAAGGGGGGACTTATAAGGGGGGAGGACTTATAAGGGGGGCACTTATAGGGAGGGGACTTATAGGGGGGGATTTATAACGGGGTGGGACTTAAGGTGGGGGGGACATATAGGGGGGGAAGGACTTAAAGGGGAGGGGGACTTATAGGTGGGGGGACTTATTAGGGGGGGACTTATGGGGGGGGTTGACTTATTAGGGAGGGACTAATAGGGGGGTGGACTTATAGGGGGGGGGGACTTATAGGGGAGGGGGACTAATAGGGGGGGGACTTATAGGGGGGGAGGGACTTATAGGGGGGGGGGACTAAAGGGGGGGGACTTATAAGGGTGGGGGACTTATGAAGGGGACTTTTAGGGGTGGGACTTACAGGGGGAGGGGACTTATAGGGGGTGGGGACTTATTGGGGAGGGGACTTATAGGGGGTGGGGACTTATTGGGGAGGGGACTTATAGGGGGGGGTACTTTTAGAGGGGAGGGATGGGAATTATAGGGGGGGGACTTATAAGGGGAGGGGACTATTAGGGGGGGGACTTAAAAGGGGGGGGGACTTATAAGGGTGGGGGACTTATGGTGGGGACTTATAGGAAGAGGGGGACTTATAGTGGGGGGACTTATAGGGGGGGTACTTATAGAGGGGGGGATGGACTTATAGGGGGGGGGACTTATAGGGAGAGGGCCTTATAGTGAGGGGGACTTATAGGGGGAGGGGAGTTATAGGGGGGGGGACTTATAAGGGGGTGGGGGACTTTTAGGGGGGGGGACTTATAATGGTGGGACTTATAGGGGGGGTACTTATAGAGGGGGGGATGGACTTATAGGGGGGGGGGGACTTATAAGAGTGGGACTTATAGGGAGGGGGACTTATAGGGAGGGGAGGGATTCTTAGGGTGGGACTTACAGGGTTAGGGGACTTATAGGGGGTGGGGACTTATAGGGGAGGGGACTTATAGGGGGGGGTACTTTTAGAGGGGAGGGATGGGAATTATAGGGGGGGGACTATTAGGGGGGGGACTTAAAAGGGGGGGGGGCTTATAAGGGGGGTGGGCTTATAGTGTGGGGGTGGCTTATAGGGGGGGATTTATAAGGGGGGACTTATAGGGGGGTAAGACTTAAAAGGGGGTGGGACTTATAAGGGGGGTGGACTTATAGTGTGGGGGTGTCTTATAGGGTTGGATTTATAAGGGGGGACTTATAGGGTGGGGGTGACTTATAGGGGGGGGGACTTATAGGGAGGGGGGGACTTATAGGGAGGGGGCCTTATAGGGAGGGGGACTTATAGGGGGGGGGGAGTTATAGAGGGGGTCTTATAAGGGGGGGGACTTTTAAGGGGAGGGACTTATAATGGTGGGAGACTTATGGGGGAAGACTTATGGTGGGGGGGGATTTATAAGGGCGGGGGACTTATGGAGGAGGACTTATAAGGAAGGGGGGACTTATTAGGTAGGGGGACTTATGGGGGGGGGACTTACAGGGGGAGGGGACTTATAGGTGGGGGGACTTCTTAGGGGGGGACTTATAGGGGGGGGTGACTTATTAGGGAGGGACTTAAAGGGAGGTGGGACTTATAGGGGGGGACATATAGGGGAGGGGGACTCATAGGGGGGAGGACTTATAGGGGGGGGACTAAAGGGGGGGGGACATATAAGGGGGGGGGACTTATAGGGGGGGGGGACTTATAGTGGGGGGACTTATAGTGGGGGACTTATAGGGGGGGTACTTATAGAGGGGGGGATGGACTTATAGGGGGGGGACTTATAGGGGGAGGGGAGTTATAGGGGGGGGACTTATAAGGGGGGGGGGGGACTTTTAGGGGGGGGGACTTATAATGGTGGGGGACTTATGGGGGAAGACTTATGGTGGGGGGGAACTTATAGGGGGGGACTTATCAGGAAGGGGGGGACTTATAAGTTGGGGGGGGACTTATAAGGGTGGGGGACTTATGGTGGGGACTTATAAGAAGAGGGGGACTTATAGTGGGGGGACTTATAGGGGGGGGTACTTATAGAGGGGGGGATGGACTTATAGGGGGGGGGGGACTTATAAGAGTGGGACTTATAGGGGGGGGGACTTATAGGGAGGGGGGGGATTCTTAGGGTGGGACTTACAGGGGGAGGGGACTTATAGGGGGTGGGGACTTATAGGGGAGGGGACTTATAGGGGGGGTACTTTTAGAGGGGTGGGATGGGAATTATAGGGGGGGGACTATTAGGGGGGGGACTTAAAAGGGGGGGGGCTTATAAGGGGGGTGGGCTTATAGTGTAGGGGTGGCTTATAGGGGGGGATTTATAAGGGGGGACTTATAGGGGGGTAAGACTTAAAAGGGGGTGGGACTTATAAGGGGGGTGGACTTATAGTGTGGGGGTGTCTTATAGGGGTGGATTTATAAGGGGGGACTTATAGGGTGGGGGTGACTTATAGGGGGGGGGACTTATAGGGAGGGGGACCTATAGGTGTGGGGGACTTATAAGGGAGGGGGGACTTTTAAGGGGGGGGAGCTTACAGGGGGAGGGGACTTATAGGGGGTGGGGACTTATAGGGAGGGGGGTGACCTATAGGGGGGGGACTTATAGGGAGGGGGACTTATAAATGTGGGGGACTTAAAGGGGGGGGGGTTGACTTATAAGGGGGGGGGACTTATAGGAGGAGGACTTATAATTGGTGGGACTTATGGGGGGGGGACCTATAAGGGGTGGGACTTAAGGTGGGGGGGACATATAGGGGGGACTTATAAGGGGGGGGGACTTATGGGAGGGGTTGACTTATTAGGGAGGGACTTATAGGGGGGGGTACTTATAGGGGGGGGGGACTTATAGGGGAGGAGGACTCATAGGGGGGGGGGACTTATAGGGGGGGAGGGACTTATAGGGGGGGGGGGACTTATAGGGGGGGACTTATAGGGGAGTACTTATAGAGGGGGGGATGGGAATTATAGGGACGGGACTATTAGGGGGGGACTTATAAGGGGGGGGACTTATAGGGGGGGGGACTTATAGGGGCGGACTTATAGGGGGGGACTTATAAGGGGGGGGGACTTATAGTGGGGGGGGGACTTATAGGAGGAGGACTTATAATGGGGGGGACTTATGGGGGGGGGGACTTATAAGGGGTGGGACTTAAGGTGGGGGGGACATATAGGGGGGGAAGGACTTAAAGGGGCGGACTTATAGGGGGGGACTTATAAGGGGGGGGACTTATAGTGGGGGGGGGACTTATAATGGTGGGGGACTTATGGGGGAAGACTTATGGTGGGGGGGGGACTTATAAGGGCGGGGGACTTATGGAGGAGGACTTATAAGGAAGGGGGGACTTATAGGGGGGTACTTATAGAGGGGGTGGTTGGGACTTATAGGGGGGGGGGACTCTTAGGGAGGGGACTTATAAGGGGGGGTACTTATAGGGGTGGGGGATGGGAATTATAAGGGGGGGGGACTATTAGGGGGGGGACTTATAGGGGGGTGGACTTATATTGTGGGGGTGACTTATAGGGGGGGACTTATAAGGGGTGGGACTTATATTGTGGGGGTGACTTATAGGGGGGGACTTATAAGGGGGGGACATATAGGGTGGGGGTGACTTATAGGGGGGGACTTATGAGGGGGGGGACTTATGGTGGGGGATTTATGGGGGGGGGGACTTTTAGGGAGGGAGGGGACTTATGGGGGGGGGGGGGTACTTTTAGAGGGGAGGGATGGGAATTATAGGGGGGGGACTTATTAGGGAGGGGGACTTATGGGGGGGGGACTTACAGGGGGAGGGGACTTATAGGTGGGGGGACTTCTTAGGGGGGGACTTATGGGGGGGTGACTTATTAGGGAGGGACTTAAAGGGAGGGGGGACTTATAGGGGGGGACTTATAGGGGAGGGGGACTCATAGGGGGGAGGACTTATAGGGGGGGGACTAAAGGGGGGGGGGACATATAAGGGGTGGGACTTATAGGGGGGGGGGGGGACCTATAGGTGTGGGGGACTTATAAGGGAGGGGGGACTTTTAAGGGGGGGGGCTTACAGGGGGAGGGGACTTATAGGGGGTGGGGACTTATAGGGAGGGGGGTGACCTATAGGGGTGGGACTTATAGGGAGGGGGACTTATAGGGGGGTGGGGACTTATAGGGAGGGGGACTTATAAATGTGGGGGACTTATAGGGGGGGGGGGTGACTTATAAGGGGGGGGACTTATAGGAGGAGGACTTATAATTGGGGGGACTTATGGGGGGGTGGACTTATAAGGGGTGGGACTTAAGGTGGGGGGCACATCTATGGGGGGACTTATAAGGGGGGGACTTATGGGGGGGGTTGACTTATTAGGGAGGGACTTATAGGGAGGGGGACTAATAGGGGGGGGGACTTATAGGGGAGGGGGACTCATAGGGGGTGGGACTTATAGGGGAGGGGGACTCATAGGGGGTGGGACTTATAGGGGGGGAGGGACTTATAGGGGGGGGGGGGACTAAAGGGGAGGTGACCTCTAAGGGTGGGGGACTTATGGGGGGGACTTATAGGGGGGGGTACTTATAAAGGGGAGGGATGGGAATTAAGGGGGGGGACTTATAAGGGTGGGGGACTATTAGGGGGGGGGCCTTAAAAGGGGGGGGGGACTTATAAGGGGGGTGGACTTATAGGGTGGTGGTGGCTTATAGGGGGGGATTTATAAGGGGGGGACTTCTAGGGTGGGGGTGACTTATAGGGGGGGACTTATAAGGGGGGGGGACTTTTGGAGGGAGACTTAAGGGGGGGGGACTTATAAGGGGTAGACTTATAGGGGGGGGACTTATAGGGGCGGGACTTATAGGGGGGGACTTATAAGGGGGGACTTATAAGGGGGGAGGACTTATAAGGGGGGCACTTATAGGGAGGGGACTTATAGGGGGGGATTTATAACGGGGTGGGACTTAAGGTGGGGGGGACATATAGGGGGGGAAGGACTTAAAGGGGAGGGGGACTTATAGGTGGGGGGACTTATTAGGGGGGGACTTATGGGGGGGGTTGACTTATTAGGGAGGGACTAATAGGGGGGTGGACTTATAGGGGGGGGGGACTTATAGGGGAGGGGGACTAATAGGGGGGGGACTTATAGGGGGGGAGGGACTTATAGGGGGGGGGGACTAAAGGGGGGGGACTTATAAGGGTGGGGGACTTATGAAGGGGACTTTTAGGGGTGGGACTTACAGGGGGAGGGGACTTATAGGGGGGGGGTACTTTTAGAGGGGAGGGATGGGAATTATAGGGGGGGGACTTATAAGGGGAGGGGACTATTAGGGGGGGGACTTAAAAGGGGGGGGGACTTATAAGGGTGGGGGACTTATGGTGGGGACTTATAGGAAGAGGGGGACTTATAGTGGGGGGACTTATAGGGGGGGTACTTATAGAGGGGGGGATGGACTTATAGGGGGGGGGACTTATAGGGAGAGGGCCTTATAGTGAGGGGGACTTATAGGGGGAGGGGAGTTATAGGGGGGGGGACTTATAAGGGGGTGGGGGACTTTTAGGGGGGGGGACTTATAATGGTGGGGGACTTATGGGGGAAGACTTATGGTGGGGGGGAACTTATAGGGGGGGACTTATAAGGAAGGGGGGACTTATAAGTTGGGGGGGGACTTATAAGGGTGGGGGACTTATAGTGGGGGGACTTATAGGGGGGGTACTTATAGAGGGGGGGATGGACTTATAGGGGGGGGGGACTTATAAGAGTGGGACTTATAGGGAGGGGGACTTATAGGGAGGGGAGGGATTCTTAGGGTGGGACTTACAGGGTTAGGGGACTTATAGGGGGTGGGGACTTATAGGGGAGGGGACTTATAGGGGGGGGTACTTTTAGAGGGGAGGGATGGGAATTATAGGGGGGGGACTATTAGGGGGGGGACTTAAAAGGGGGGGGGGGCTTATAAGGGGGGTGGGCTTATAGTGTGGGGGTGGCTTATAGGGGGGGATTTATAAGGGGGGACTTATAGGGGGGTAAGACTTAAAAGGGGGTGGGACTTATAAGGGGGGTGGACTTATAGTGTGGGGGTGTCTTATAGGGTTGGATTTATAAGGGGGGACTTATAGGGTGGGGGTGACTTATAGGGGGGGGGACTTATAGGGAGGGGGGGACTTATAGGGAGGGGGCCTTATAGGGAGGGGGACTTATAGGGGGGGGGGGAGTTATAGAGGGGGTCTTATAAGGGGGGGGACTTTTAAGGGGAGGGACTTATAATGGTGGGAGACTTATGGGGGAAGACTTATGGTGGGGGGGGATTTATAAGGGCGGGGGACTTATGGAGGAGGACTTATAAGGAAGGGGGGACTTATTAGGTAGGGGGACTTATGGGGGGGGGACTTACAGGGGGAGGGGACTTATAGGTGGGGGGACTTCTTAGGGGGGGACTTATAGGGGGGGGGTGACTTATTAGGGAGGGACTTAAAGGGAGGTGGGACTTATAGGGGGGGACATATAGGGGAGGGGGACTCATAGGGGGGAGGACTTATAGGGGGGGGACTAAAGGGGGGGGGGACATATAAGGGGGGGGGACTTATAGGGGGGGGGGACTTATAGTGGGGGGGACTTATAGGGAGGGGGGGATTCTTAGGGTGGGACTTACAGGGGGAGGGGACTTAAAGGGGGTGGAGACTTATAGGGGAGGGGAATTATAGGGGGGGTACTTATAGAGGGGGGGGATGGAATTATAGGGGGGGGGACTTATAAGGGGTGGGACTTATGGGGTGGGACTTATAGGGGGAGGGGGACTTATAGGGGGGGGACTTATAAGGGGGGGACTATTAAGGGGGGACTTATAAGGGTGGGGGACTTATAAGGGGGTGGGACTTATAGTGTGGGTGTGACATATAGGGGGGGACTGATAAGGGGGGGACTTATGGGGGGGGACTTATAGGGAGGGGGGGGACTTATATAGGGGGGGGCTTATAGAGGGGGGACTTATAGGGGGAGGAACTTATAGGGGGGGGACTTATAGGGGGAGGACTAAAGGGAGGGGACTTATAGGGGGGGGGACTTATAGGGGAAGGACTTATAGGGGGGAACTTATAGGGGGGGACTTATAAGGGGGAGGGACTTATAAAGGGGGGGGAATTATAGGGGGGGGACTTATAGGGGGGGGACTTATAGGGGAGGTAGTTATAGGAGGGGTGACTTATAGGGGTGACTTATAGGGGCGGACTTATAAGGGGGGGGGACTTATAGGGTGGGGGTGACTTATAGGAGGGGACCAATGGTGGGGGACTTATAGGGGGGGGGGACTTATAAGGGGGGGGGCTTATAGAGGGGGGGACTAATAGGGAGGGGGGGGACTAATAGGGAGGGGGACTTATAGGGAGGGAGACTTATAGGGGGGGGTGACTTATAGGGGGGTAAGACTTATAAGGGGGGGGGGGGACTATTAGGGGGGGGGACTTATAGGGGGTAACTTATAAGGGTGGGGGACTTATATTGGAGGGGGGACTTATAGATGGGGGACTTATAGGGGGGGTACTTATAGAGGGGGTGGATGGGACTTATAGGGGGGGGGGACTCTTAGGGAGGGGACTTATAAGGGGGGGTACTTATAGGGGTGGGGGATTGGAATTATAAGGGGGGGGGACTATTAGGGGGGGGACTTATAGAGGGGTGGACTTATATTGTGGGGGTGACTTATAGGGGGGGACTTATAAGGGGTGGGACTTATATTGTGGGGGAGGCTTATAGGGGGGGGACTTATAAGGGGGGGACTTATAGGGTGGGGGTGACTTATAGGGGGAGACTTATAAGGGGGGGGACTTATGGTGGGGGACTTATAGGGGGGGGGGGACTTTTAGGGAGGGAGGGGACTTATAGGGGGTGTGGACTTATAGGGGAGGGGACTTATAGGGGGGGTACTTTTAGAGGGGAGGGATGGGAATTATAGGGGGGGGACTATTAGGGGGGGGGGGACTTATAAGGAAGGGGGGACTTATTAGGGAGGGGGACTTATGGGGGGGGGACTTACAGGGGGAGGGGACTTATAGGTGGGGGGACTTCTTAGGGGGGGACTTATGGGGGGGGTGACTTATTAGGGAGGGACTTAAAGGGAGGGGGGACATATAGGGGGGGACTTATAGGGGAGGGGGACTCATAGGGGGGAGGACTTATAGGGGGGTGACTAAAGGGGGGGGGACATATAAGGGGGGGGACTTATACGGGGGGGGGGGGACCTATAGGTGTGGGGGACTTATAAGGGAGGGGGGACTTTTAAGGGGGGGGGCTTACAGGGGGAGGGGACTTATAGGGGGTGGGGACTTATAGGGAGGGGGGTGACCTATAGGGGGGGGGACTTATAGGGAGGGGGACTTATAGGGGGGTGGGGACATATAGGGGGGGACTTATAAGGGGGGGAATTATGGGGGGGGTTGACTTATTAGGGAGGGACTTATAGGGGGGGGGGGACTAATAGGGGGGGGGACTTATAGGGGAGGGGGACTCATAGGGGGGGGACTTATAGGGGGGGAGGGACTTATAGGGGGGGGGGACTAAAGGGGGGGGGGACCTCTAAGGTTGGGGGACTTATAAGGGTGGGGGACTTATGGGGGGGACTTATAGGGGTGGGACTTATAGGGGGGGGGGTACTTATAAAGGGGAGGGATGGGAATTAAGGGGGGGCCTTAAAAGTGGGGGGGGACTTATAAGGGGGGTGGACTTATAGTGTGGTGGTGGCTTATAGGGGGGGATTTATAAGGGGGGGACTTCTAGGGTGGGGGTGACTTATAGGGGGGGACTTATAAGGGGTAGACTTATAGGGGGGGACTTATAGGGGCGGGACTTATAGGGGGTGACTTATAGGGGGGGGACTTATAGGGGGGGACTTATAAGGGGGGAGGACTTATAAGGGGGGCACTTATAGGGAGGGGACTTATAGGGGGGGACTTATAAGGGGGGGGACTTATAGGGGGGGGGGACTTATTGGGGAGGGGACTTATAGGGGGGGGTACTTTTAGAGGGGAGGGATGGGAATTATAGGGGGGGGACTTAAAAGGGGGGGGACTTATAAGGGTGGGGGACTTATGGTGGGGACTTATAGGAAGAGGGGGACTTATAGGGGGGGACTTATAGGGGGGGACTTATAAGGGGGAGGGACTTATAAAGGGGGGGAATTATAGGGGGGGGACTTATAGGGGGGGGACTTATAGGGGAGGTAGTTATAGGAGGGGTGACTTATAGGGGTGACTTATAGGGGCGGACTTATAAGGGGGGGGGGACTTATAGGGTGCTGGTGACTTATAGGAGGGGACCAATGGTGGGGGACTTATAGGGGGGGGGGGACTTATAAGGGGGGGGCTTATAGAGGGGGGGACTAATAGGGAGGGGGGGGACTAATAGGGAGGGGGGGGGACTTATAGGGTTGGGGACTTATAGGGAGGGAGACTTATAGGGGGGGGGGTGACTTATAGGGGGGTAAGACTTATAAGGGGGGGGGGGGACTTTTAGGGGGGGGGACTTATAGGGGGTAACTTATAAGGGTGGGGGACTTATATTGGAGGGGGGACTTATAGATGGGGGACTTATAGGGGGGTACTTATAGAGGGGGTGGATGGGACTTATAGGGGGAGGGGACTCTTAGGGAGGGGACTTATAAGGGGGGGGTACTTATAGGGGTGGGGGATTGGAATTATAAGGGGGGGGGGGACTATTAGGGGGGGGACTTATAGAGGGGTGGACTTATATTGTGGGGGTGACTTATAGGGGGGGACTTATAAGGGGTGGGACTTATATTGTGGGGGAGACTTATAGGGGGGGACTTATAAGGGGGGGACTTATAGGGTGGGGGTGACTTATAGGGGGAGACTTATAAGGGGGGGGACTTATGGTGGGGTACTTATAGGGGGGTGGGGACTTTTAGGGAGGGAGGGGACTTATAGGGGGTGTGGACTTATAGGGGAGGGGACTTATAGGGGGGGTACTTTTAGAGGGGAGGGATGGGAATTATAGGGGGGGGACTATTAGGGGTGGGACTTATAAGGAAGGGGGGACTTATTAGGGAGGGGGACTTATGGGGGGGGACTTACAGGGGGAGGGGACTTATAGGTGGGGGGACTTCTTAGGGGGGGACTTATGGGGGGGGGTGACTTATTAGGGAGGGACTTAAAGGGAGGGGGGACACATAGGGGGGGACTTATAGGGGAGGGGGACTCATAGGGGGGAGGACTTATAAGGGGGTGACTAAAGGGGGGGGGACATATAAGGGGGGGGACTTATAGGGGGGGGGGGGGACCTATAGGTGTGGGGGACTTATAAGGGAGGGGGGACTTTTAAGGTGGGGGGCTTACAGGGGGAGGGGACTTATAGGGGGTGGGGACTTATAGGGAGGGGGGTGACCTATAGGGGGGGGACTTATAGGGAGGGGGACTTATAGGGGGGTGGGGACTTATAGGGAGGGGGACTTATAAATGTGGGGGACTTATAGGGGGGGGTGACTTATAAGGGGGGGGACTTATAGGAGGAGAACTTATAATTGGGGGGACTTATGGGGGGGTGGACTTATAAGGGGTGGGACTTAAGGTGGGGGGGACATATAGGAGGGGACTTATAAGGGGGGGACTTATGGGGGGGGTTGACTTATTAGGGAGGGACTTATAGGGGGGGGGGACTAATAGGGGGGGGGACTTATAGGGGAGGGGGACTCATAGGGGGGAGGGACTTATAGGGGGGGAGGGACTTATAGGGGGGGGGACTAAAGGGGGGGGGACCTCTAAGGTTGGGGGACTTATAAGGGTGGGGGACTTATGGGGGGGACTTATAGGGGTGGGACTTATAGGGGGGGGTACTTATAAAGGGGAGGGATGGGAATTAAGGGGGGGGGCCTTAAAAGGGGGGGGGGACTTATAAGGGGGGTGGACTTATAGTGTGGTGGTGGCTTATAGGGGGGGATTTATAAGGGGGGGGACTTCTAGGGTGGGGGTGACTTATAGGGGGGGACTTATAAGGGGTAGACTTATAGGGGGGGACTTATAGGGGCGGGACTTATAGGGGGTGACTTATAGGGGGGGGACTTATAGGGGGGGACTTATAAGGGGGGAGGACTTATAAGGGGGGCACTTATAGGGAGGGGACTTATAGGGGGGGACTTATAAGGGGGGGGACTTATAGGGGGGGGGACTTATTGGGGAGGGGACTTATAGGGGGGGGTACTTTTAGAGGGGAGGGATGGGAATTATAGGGGGGGGACTTATAAGGGGAGGGGACTATTAGGGGGGGGGCCTTAAAAGGGGGGGGGGGACTTATAAGGGGGGTGGACTTATAGGGTGGTGGTGGCTTATAGGGGGGGATTTATAAGGGGGGGACTTCTAGGGTGGGGGTGACTTATAGGGGGGGACTTATAAGGGGGGGGGGACTTTTGGAGGGAGACTTAAGGGGGGGGGACTTATAAGGGGTAGACTTATAGGGGGGGGACTTATAGGGGCGGGACTTATAGGGGGGGACTTATAGGGGGGGACTTATAAGGGGGGAGGACTTATAAGGGGGGCACTTATAGGGAGGGGACTTATAGGGGGGGATTTATAAGGGGGGGGACTTATAGTGGGGTGGTGACTTATAGGGGGGGGGGGGGACTTATATGGGGGGGGGACTTATAGGGGCGGGACTTATAAGGGGGGGGACTTAAGGTGGGGGGGACATATAGGGGGGGAAGGACTTAAAGGGGAGGGGGACTTATAGGTGGGGGGACTTATTAGGGGGGGACTTATGGGGGGGGTTGACTTATTAGGGAGGGACTAATAGGGGGGTGGACTTATAGGGGGGGGGGACTTATAGGGGAGGGGGACTAATAGGGGGGGGACTTATAGGGGGGGAGGGACTTATAGGGGGGGGGACTAAAGGGGGGGGACTTATAAGGGTGGGGGACTTATGAAGGGGACTTATAGGGGGGGGACTTACAGGGGGAGGGGACTTATAGGGGGTGGGGACTTATTGGGGAGGGGACTTATAGGGGGTGGGGACTTATTGGGGAGGGGACTTATAGGGGGGGGGTACTTTTAGAGGGGAGGGATGGGAATTATAGGGGGGGGACTTATAAGGGGTGGGGACTATTAGGGGGGGGACTTAAAAGGGGGGGGGGACTTATAAGGGTGGGGGACTTATGGTGGGGACTTATAGGAAGAGGGGGACTTATAGTGGGGGACTTATAGGGGGGGTACTTATAGAGGGGGGGAATGACTTATAGGGGGGGGGACTTATAGGGGGGGGACTTATAAGGGGGGGACTATTAAGGGGGGACTTATAAGGGTGGGGGACTTATAAGGGGGTAGGACTTATAGTGTGGGTGTGACATATAGGGGGGGACTGATAAGGGGGGACTTATGGGGGGGGACTTATAGGGAGGGGGGGGACTTATATAGGGGGGGGTTTATAGAGGGGGGACTTATAGGGGGGGGAACTTATAGGGGTGGGACTTATAGGGGGGGGACTAAAGGGAGGGGACTTATAGGGGGGGGACTTAAAAGGAAGGGGGGACTTATTAGGGAGGGGGACTTATGGGGGGGGGACTTACAGGGGGAGGGGACTTATAGGTGGGGGGACTTCTTAGGGGGGGACTTATGGGGGGGGTGACTTATTAGGGAGGGACTTAAAGGGAGGGGGGACTTATAGGGGAGGGGGACTCATAGGGGGGAGGACTTATAGGGGGGGGACTAAAGGGGGGGGACATATAAGGGGGTGGACTTATAGGGGGGGGGACCTAAAGGTGTGGGGGACTTATAAGGGAGGGGGGACTTTTAAGGGGGGGGGCTTACAGGGGGAGGGGACTTATAGGGGGGTGGACTTATATTGTGGGGGTGACTTATAGGGGGGGACTTATAAGGGGTGGGACTTATATTGTGGGGGTGACTTATAGGGGGGGACTTATAAGGGGGGGACTTATAGGGTTGGGGGTGACTTATAGGGGGGGACTTATAAGGGGGGGGACTTATGGTGAGGGACTTATAGGGGGGGGGACTTTTAGGGAGGGAGGGGACTTATAGGGGGGGGGTACTTTTAGAGGGGAGGGATGGGAATTATAGGGGGGGGACTTATTAGGGAGGGGGACTTATGGGGGGGGGGACTTACAGGGGGAGGGGACTTATAGGTGGGGGGACTTCTTAGGGGGGGACTTATGGGGGGGTGACTTATTAGGGAGGGACTTAAAGGGAGGGGGGACTTATAGGGGGGGACTTATAGGGGAGGGGGACTCATAGGGGGGAGGACTTATAGGGGGGGGACTAAAGGGGGGGGGGGACATATAAGGGGGGGGACTTATGGGGGGGGGGGACCTATAGGTGTGGGGGACTTATAAGGGAGGGGGGACTTTTAAGGGGGGGGGGCTTACAGGGGGAGGGGACTTATAGGGGGTGGGGACTTATAGGGAGGGGGGTGACCTATAGGGGTGGGACTTATAGGGAGGGGGACTTATAGGGGGGTGGGGACTTATAGGGAGGGGGACTTATAAATGTGGGGGAATTATAGGGGGGGGTGACTTATAAGGGGGGGGACTTATAGGAGGAGGACTTATAATTGGGGGGACTTATGGGGGGGTGGACTTATAAGGGGTGGGACTTAAGGTGGGGGGGACATCTAGGGGGGGACTTATAAGGGGGGGACTTATGGGGGGGGTTGACTTATTAGGGAGGGACTTATAGGGGGGGGGGACTAATAGGGGGGGGGACTTATAGGGGAGGGGGACTCATAGGGGGTGGGACTTATAGGGGGGGAGGGACTTATAGGGGGGGGGGACTAAAGGGGGGGTGACCTCTAAGGGTGGGGGACTTATAAGGGTGGGGGACTTATGGGGGGGACTTATAGGGGGGGGTACTTATAAAGGGGAGGGATGGGAATTAAGGGGGGGGACTTATAAGTGTGGGGGACTATTAGGGGGGGGGCCTTAAAAGGGGGGGGGGACTTATAAGGGGGGTGGACTTATATGGTGGTGGTGGCTTTAGGGGGGGATTTATAAGGGGGGGACTTCTAGGGTGGGGGTGACTTATAGGGGGGGACTTATAAGGGGGGGGGACTTTTGGAGGGTGACTTAAGGGGGGGGGACTTATAAGGGGTAGACTTATAGGGGGGGGACTTATAGGGGCGGGACTTATAGGGGGGGACTTATAGGGGGGGACTTATAAGGGGGGAGGACTTATAAGGGGGGCACTTATAGGGAGGGGACTTATAGGGGGGGATTTATAAGGGGGGGGACTTATAGTGGGGTGGTGACGGGGGGGGGGACTTATATGGGGGGGGGACTTATAGGGGCGGGACTTATAAGGGGTGGGACTTAAGGTGGGGGGGACATATAGGGGGGGAAGGACTTAAAGGGGAGGGGGACTTATAGGTGGGGGGACTTATTAGGGGGGGACTTATTAGGGGGGGACTTATGGGGGGGGTTGACTTATTAGGGAGGGACTAATAGGGGGGTGGACTTATAGGGGGGGGGGGACTTATAGGGGAGGGGGACTAATAGGGCGGGGACTTATAGGGGGGGAGGGACTTATAGGGGGGGGGACTAAAGGGGGGGGACTTATAAGGATGGGGGACTTATGAAGGGGACTTATAGGGGGGGGACTTACAGGGGGAGGGGACTTATAGGGGGTGGGGACTTATTGGGGAGGGGACTTATAGGGGGTGGGGACTTATTGGGGAGGGGACTTATAGGGGGGGGTACTTTTAGAGGGGAGGGATGGGAATTATAGGGGGGGGACTTATAAGGGGTGGGGACTATTAGGGGGGGGACTTAAAAGGGGGGGGCACTTATAAGGGTGGGGGACTTATGGTGGGGACTTATAGGAAGAGGGGGACTTATAGTGGGGGACTTATAGGGGGGGGTACTTATAGAGGGGGGGAATGACTTATAGGGGGGGGGGGACTTATAGGGGGGGGACTTATAAGGGGGGACTATTAAGGGGGGACTTATAAGGGTGGGGGACTTATAAGGGGGTAGGACTTATAGTGTGGGTGTGACATATAGGGGGGGACTGATAAGGGGGGACTTATGGGGGGGGACTTATAGGGAGGGGGGGGACTTATATAGGGGGGGGTTTATAGAGGGGGGACTTATAGGGGGGGGGGGGAACTTATAGGGGTGGGACTTATAGGGGGGGGACTAAAGGGAGGGGACTTATAGGGGGGGGGGACTTAAAAGGAAGGGGGGACTTATTAGGGAGGGGGACTTATGGGGGGGGGGACTTACAGGGGGAGGGGACTTATAGGTGGGGGGACTTCTTAGGGGGGGACTTATGGGGGGGGTGACTTATTAGGGAGGGACTTAAAGGGAGGGGGGACTTTTAAGGGGGGGGGGGGCTTACAGGGGGAGGGGACTTATAGGGGGTGGGGACTTATAGGGAGGGGGGTGACCTATAGGGGGGGGACTTATAGGGAGGGGGACTTATAGGGGGGTGGGGAGTTATAGGGGGGGGGGGACTTATAAGGGGGCGGACTTTTAAGGGGGGGGACTTATAATGGTGGGGGACTTATGGGGGAAGACTTATGGTGGGGGGGGGGACTTATAAGGGCGGGGGACTTATGGAGGAGGACTTATAAGGAAGGGGGGACTTATAGGGGGGTACTTATAGAGGGGGTGGATGGGACTTATAGGGGGGGGGGACTCTTAGGGAGGGGACTTATAAGGGGGGGTACTTATAGGGGTGGGGGATGGGAATTATAAGGGGGGGGGACTATTAGGGGGGGGACTTATAGGGGGGTGGACTTATATTGTGGGGGTGACTTATAGGGGGGGACTTATAAGGGGTGGGACTTATATTGTGGGGGTGACTTATAGGGGGGGGGACTTATAGGGAGGGGGGGACTTATAGGGAGGGGGCCTTATAGGGAGGGGGACTTATAGGGGGGGGGGGAGTTATAGAGGGGGTCTTATAAGGGGGGGACTTTTAAGGGGAGGGACTTATAATGGTGGGAGACTTATGGGGGAAGACTTATGGTGGGGGGGGATTTATAAGGGCGGGGGACTTATGGAGGAGGACTTATAAGGAAGGGGGGACTTATTAGGTAGGGGGACTTATGGGGGGGGGACTTACAGGGGGAGGGGACTTATAGGTGGGGGGACTTCTTAGGGGGGGACTTATAGGGGGGGGTGACTTATTAGGGAGGGACTTAAAGGGAGGTGGGACTTATAGGGGGGGACATATAGGGGAGGGGGTCTCATAGGGGGGAGGACTTATAGGGGGGGGACTAAAGGGGGGGGGACATATAAGGGGGGGGGGACTTATAGGGGGGGGGACTTATAGTGGTGGGACTTATAGGGAGGGGGGGGATTCTTAGGGTGGGACTTACAGGGGGAGGGGACTTAAAGGGGGTGGAGACTTATAGGGGAGGGGACTTATAGGGGTGGTACTTATAGAGAGGGGGTGATGGAATTATAGGGGGGGGACTTATAAGGGGGGGGACTTATGGGGTGGGACTTATGGGGTGGGACTTATAGGGGGAGGGGGACTTATAGGGGGGGGACTTATAAGGGGGGGGGGGACTTATAAGGGGGTGGGACTTATAGTGTGGGTGTGACTTATAGGGGGGGACTGATAAGGGGGGGACTTATGGGGGGTGACTTATAGGGGGGGGGACTTAAATAGGAGGGGGACTTCTAAGGGGGGGACTTATAGGGGGGGGCTTATAGGGGAGGTAGTTATAGGAGGGGTGACTTATAGGGGTGACTTATAGGGGCGGACTTATAAGGGGGGGGGGGAATTATAGGGTGGGGGTGACTTATAGGAGGGGACCAATGGTGGGGGACTTATAGGGGGGGGGGGGACTTATAAGGGGGGGCTTATAGAGGGGGGGACTAATAGGGAGGGGGGGACTAATAGGGAGGGGGGGGACTTATAGGAGTGGGGACTTATAGGGAGGGAGACTTATAGGGGGGGTGACTTATAGGGGGGGGGGGGGACCTATAGGTGTGGGGGACTTATAAGGGAGGGGTGACTTTTAAGGGGGGGGGGCTTACAGGGGGAGGGGACTTATAGGGGGTGGGGACTTATAGGGAGGGGGGTGACCTATAGGGGGGGGACTTATAGGGAGGGTGAGTTATAGGGGGGGGGACTTATAAGGGGGGGGACTTTTAAAGGGGGGGACTTTTAAGGGGGGAGACTTTTAAGGGGGGGGACTTATAATGGTGGGGGACTTATGGGGGAAGACATAAGATGGGGGGGGACTTATAGGGGGGGGACTTATAAGGGTGGGGGATTTATGGTGGGCACTTATAGGGGGAGGGTGACTTATAGTGGGGGGACATATAGGGAGGGGGGGGGACTTATAGGGAGGGGGGGGATTCTTAGGGTGGGACTTACAGGGGGAGGGGACTTAAAGGGGTTGGAGACTTATAGGGGAGGGGAATTATAGGGGGGGTACTTATAGAGGGGGGGGATGGAATTATAGGGGGGGGACTTATAAGGGGTGGGACTTATAGGGTGGGACTTATAGGGGGAGGGGGACTTATAGGGGGGGGACTTATAAGGGGGGGACTATTAAGGGGGGACTTATAAGGGTGGGGGACTTATAAGGGGGTGGGACTTATAGTGTGGGTGTGACATATAGGGGGGGACTGATAAGGGGGGGACTTATGGGGGGGGACTTATAGGGAGGGGGGGGGGACTTATATAGGGGGGGGCTTATAGAGGGGGGACTTATAGGGGGGGGAACTTATAGGGGGGGGGACTTATAGGGGGAGGACTAAAGGGAGGGGACTTATAGGGGGGGGGACTTAAAAGGAAGGGGGGGACTTATTAGGGAGGGGGACTTATGGGGGGGGGACTTACAGGGGGAGGGGACTTATAGGTGGGGGGACTTCTTAGGGGGGGACTTATGGGGGGGGTGACTTATTAGGGAGGGACTTAAAGGGAGGGGGGACTTTTAAGGGGGGGGGGCTTACAGGGGGAGGGGACTTATAGGGGGTGGGGACTTATAGGGAGGGGGGTGACCTATAGGGGGGGGACTTATAGGGAGGGGGACTTATAGGGGGGTGGGGAGTTATAGGGGGGGGGGACTTATAAGGGGGCGGACTTTTAAGGGGGGGACTTATAATGGTGGGGGACTTATGGGGGAAGACTTATGGTGGGGGGGGGGGGGACTTATAAGGGCGGGGGACTTATGGAGGAGGACTTATAAGGAAGGGGGGACTTATAGGGGGGTACTTATAGAGGGGGTGGATGGGACTTATAGGGGGGGGGGGACTCTTAGGGAGGGGACTTATAAGGGGGGGTACTTATAGGGGTGGGGGATGGGAATTATAAGGGGGGGGGACTATTAGGGGGGGGACTTATAGGGGGGTGGACTTATATTGTGGGGGTGACTTATAGGGGGGGACTTATAAGGGGTGGGACTTATATTGTGGGGGTGACTTATAGGGGGGGACTTATAAGGTTGGGGGTGACTTATAGGGGGGGACTTATAAGGGGGGGGACTTATGGTGGAGGACTTATAGGGGGGGGGACTTTTAGGGAGGGAGGGGACTTATAGGGGGGGGGGGTACTTTTAGAGGGGAGGGATGGGAATTATAGGGGGGGGACTATTAGGGGGGGGACTTAAAAGGGGGGGGGCTTATAAGGGGGGTGGGCTTATAGTGTGGGGGTGGCTTATAGGGGGGGATTTATAAGGGGGGACTTATAGGGGGGTAAGACTTAAAAGGGGGTGGGACTTATAAGGGGGGTGGACTTATAGTGTGGGGGTGTCTTATAGGGTTGGATTTATAAGGGGGGACTTATAGGGTGGGGGTGACTTATAGGGGGGGGGACTTATAGGGAGGGGGGGACTTATAGGGAGGGGGCCTTATAGGGAGGGGGACTTATAGGGGGGGGGGAGTTATAGAGGGGGTCTTATAAGGGGGGGGACTTTTAAGGGGAGGGACTTTTAATGGTGGGAGACTTATGGGGGAAGACTTATGGTGGGGGGGGATTTATAAGGGCGGGGGACTTATGGAGGAGGACTTATAAGGAAGGGGGGACTTATTAGGTAGGGGGACTTATGGGGGGGGGACTTACAGGGGGAGGGGACTTATAGGTGGGGGGACTTCTTAGGGGGGGACTTATAGGGGGGGGTGACTTATTAGGGAGGGACTTAAAGGGAGGTGGGACTTATAGGAGGGGGACATATAGGGGAGGGGGACTCATAGGGGGGAGGACTTATAGGGGGGGGACTAAAGGGGGGGGGACATATAAGGGGGGCGGGACTTATAGGGGGGGGGGGGACTTATAGTGGGGGGACTTATAGGGAGGGGGGGGATTCTTAGGGTGGGACTTACAGGGGGAGGGGACTTAAAGGGGGTGGAGACTTATAGGGGAGGGGACTTATAGGGGTGGTACTTATAGAGGGGGGGGGATGGAATTATAGGGGGGGGACTTATAAGGGGGGGGACTTATGGGGTGGGACTTATGGGGTGGGACTTATAGGGGGAGGGGGACTTATAGGGGGGGGACTTATAAGGGGGGGGGGGACTTATAAGGGGGTGGGACTTATAGTGTGGGTGTGACTTATAGGGGGGGACTGATAAGGGGGGACTTATGGGGGGTGACTTATAGGGGGGGGGACTTAAATAGGAGGGGGACTTCTAAGGGGGGGACTTATAGGGGGGGGCTTATAGGGGAGGTAGTTATAGGAGGGGTGACTTATAGGGGTGACTTATAGGGGCGGACTTATAAGGGGGGGGGGAATTATAGGGTGGGGGTGACTTATAGGAGGGGACCAATGGTGGGGGACTTATAGGGGGGGGGGGGACTTATAAGGGGGGGCTTATAGAGGGGGGGACTAATAGGGAGGGGGGGGACTAATAGGGAGGGGGGGGACTTATAGGAGTGGGGACTTATAGGGAGGGAGACTTATAGGGGGGGTGACTTATAGGGGGGGGGGACCTATAGGTGTGGGGGACTTATAAGGGAGGGGTGACTTTTAAGGGGGGGGGGCTTACAGGGGGAGGGGACTTATAGGGGGGGGGACTTATAGGGAGGGGGGTGACCTATAGGGGGGGGACTTATAGGGAGGGTGAGTTATAGGGGGGGGGACTTATAAGGGGGGGGACTTTTAAGGGGTGGGACTTTTAAGGGGGGGGACTTTTAAGGGGGGGGACTTATAATGGTGGGGGACTTATGGGGGAAGACATATGGTGGGGGGGACTTATAGGGGGGGGACTTATAAGGGTGGGGGATTTATGGTGGGCACTTATAGGGGGAGGGTGACTTATAGTGGGGGGACATATAGGGAGGGGGGGGACTTATAGGGAGGGGGGGGATTCTTAGGGTGGGACTTACAGGGGGAGGGGACTTAAAGGGGTTGGAGACTTATAGGGGAGGGGAATTATAGGGGGGGTACTTATAGAGGGGGGGGATGGAATTATAGGGGGGGGACTTATAAGGGGTGGGACTTATGGGGTGGGACTTATAGGGGGAGGGGGACTTATAAGGGTGGGGGACTTATAAGGGGGTGGGACTTATAGTGTGGGTGTGACATATAGGGGGGGACTGATAAGGGGGGGACTTATGGGGGGGGACTTATAGGGAGGGGGGGGACTTATATAGGGGGGGCTTATAGAGGGGGGACTTATAGGGGGGGGAACTTATAGGGGGGGGACTTATAGGGGGAGGACTAAAGGGAGGGGACTTATAGGGGGGGGGACTTATAGGGGAAGGACTTATAGGGGGGAACTTATAGGGGGGGACTTATAAGGGGGAGGGACTTATAAAGGGGGGGAATTATAGGGGGGGGACTTATAGGGGGGGGACTTATAGGGGAGGTAGTTATAGGAGGGGTGACTTATAGGGGTGACTTATAGGGGCGGACTTATAAGGGGGGGGGGGACTTATAGGGTGGGGGTGACTTATAGGAGGGGACCAATGGTGGGGGACTTATAGGGGGGGGGGGACTTATAAGGGGGGGGCTTATAGAGGGGGGGACTAATAGTGTGGGTGTGACATATAGGGGGGGACTGATAAGGGGGGGACTTATGGGGGGGGACTTATAGGGAGGGGGGGGACTTATATAGGGGGGGCTTATAGAGGGGGGACTTATAGGGGGGGGAACTTATAGGGGGGGGACTTATAGGGGGAGGACTAAAGGGAGGGGACTTATAGGGGGGGGGACTTATAGGGGAAGGACTTATAGGGGGGAACTTATAGGGGGGGACTTATAAGGGGGAGGGACTTATAAAGGGGGGGAATTATAGGGGGGGGACTTATAGGGGGGGGACTTATAGGGGAGGTAGTTATAGGAGGGGTGACTTATAGGGGTGACTTATAGGGGCGGACTTATAAGGGGGGGGGGGGACTTATAGGGTGGGGGTGACTTATAGGAGGGGACCAATGGTGGGGGACTTATAGGGGGGGGGGACTTATAAGGGGGGGGCTTATAGAGGGGGGGACTAATAGGGAGGGGGGGGACTAATAGGGAGGGGGGGGGACTTATAGGGTTGGGGACTTATAGGGAGGGAGACTTATAGGGGGGGGTGACTTATAGGGGGGTAAGACTTATAAGGGGAGGGGGAACTTTTAGGGGGGGGGACTTATAGGGGGTAACTTATAAGGGTGGGGGACTTATATTGGAGGGGGGACTTATAGATGGGGGACTTATAGGGGGGTACTTATAGAGGGGGTGGATGGGACTTATAGGGGGGGGGGGACTCTTAGGGAGGGGACTTATAAGGGGGGGTACTTATAGGGGTGGGGGATTGGAATTATAAGGGGGGGGGACTATTAGGGGGGGGACTTATAGAGGGGTGGACTTATATTGTGGGGGTGACTTATAGGGGGGGACTTATAAGGGGTGGGACTTATATTGTGGGGGAGGCTTATAGGGGGGGACTTATAAGGGGGGGACTTATAGGGTGGGGGTGACTTATAGGGGGAGACTTATAAGGGGGGGGACTTATGGTGGGGGACTTATAGGGGGGGGGGGGACTTTTAGGGAGGGAGGGGACTTATAGGGGGTGTGGACTTATAGGGGAGGGGACTTATAGGGGGGGTACTTTTAGAGGGGAGGGATGGGAATTATAGGGGGGGGACTATTAGGGGGGGGACTTATAAGGAAGGGGGGACTTATTAGGGAGGGGGACTTATGGGGGGGGGACTTACAGGGGGAGGGGACTTATAGGTGGGGGGACTTCTTAGGGGGGGACTTATGGGGGGGGTGACTTATTAGGGAGGGACTTAAAGGGTGGGGGGACATATAGGGGGGGACTTATAGGGGAGGGGGACTCATAGGGGGGAGGACTTATAGGGGGGTGACTAAAGGGGGGGGGACATATAAGGGGGGGGACTTATAGGGGGGGGGACCTATAGGTGTGGGGGACTTATAAGGGAGGGGGGACTTTTAAGGGGGGGGGCTTACAGGGGGAGGGGACTTATAGGGGGTGGGGACTTATAGGGAGGGGGGTGACCTATAGGGGGGGGACTTATAGGGAGGGGGACTTATAGGGGGGTGGGGACTTATAGGGAGGGGGACTTATAAATGTGGGGGACTTATAGGGGGGGTGACTTATAAGGGGGGGGACTTATAGGAGGAGAACTTATAATTGGGGGGACTTATGGGGGGGTGGACTTATAAGGGGTGGGACTTAAGGTGGGGGGGACATATAGGGGGGGACTTATAAGGGGGGGACTTATGGGGGGGAGGGATGGGAATTAAGAGGGGGGCCTTAAAAGGGGGGGGGGACTTATAAGGGGGGTGGACTTATAGTGTGGTGGTGGCTTATAGGGGGGGATTTATAAGGGGGGGACTTCTAGGGTGGGGGTGACTTATAGGGGGGGACTTATAAGGGGTAGACTTATAGGGGGGGACTTATAGGGGGGGGAATTATAGGGGGGGACTTATAAGGGGGGAGGACTTATAAGGGGGGCACTTATAGGGAAGGGACTTATAGGGGGGGACTTATAAGGGGGGGGACTTATAGGGGGGGGGGGACTTATTGGGGAGGGGACTTATAGGGGGGGGGTACTTTTAGAGGGGAGGGATGGGAATTATAGGGGGGGGACTTAAAAGGGGGGGGGACTTATAAGGGTGGGGGACTTATGGTGGGGACTTATAGGAAGAGGGGGACTTATAGGGGGGGACTTATAGGGGGGGACTTATAAGGGGGAGGGACTTATAAAGGGGGGGAATTATAGGGGGGGGACTTATAGGGGGGGGACTTATAGGGGAGGTAGTTATAGGAGGGGTGACTTATAGGGGTGACTTATAGGGGCGGACTTATAAGGGGGGGGGACTTATAGGGTGGGGGTGACTTATAGGAGGGGACCAATGGTGGGGGACTTATAGGGGGGGGGGGGACTTATAAGGGGGGGGCTTATAGAGGGGGGGACTAATAGGGAGGGGGGGGGACTTATAGGGTTGGGGACTTATAGGGAGGGAGACTTATAGGGGGGGGGGTGACTTATAGGGGGGTAAGACTTATAAGGGGGGGGGGGACTTTTAGGGGGGGGGACTTATAGGGGGTAACTTATAAGGGTGGGGGACTTATATTGGAGGGGGGACTTATAGATGGGGGACTTATAGGGGGGGTACTTATAGAGGGGGTGGATGGGACTTATAGGGGGGGGGGACTCTTAGGGAGGGGACTTATAAGGGGGGGTACTTATAGGGGTGGGGGATTGGAATTATAAGGGGGGGGACTATTAGGGGGGGGACTTATAGAGGGGTGGACTTATATTGTGGGGGTGACTTATAGGGGGGGACTTATAAGGGGGGGGACTTATAGGGGGGGGGACCTATAGGTGTGGGGGACTTATAAGGGAGGGGGACTTTTAAGGGGGGGGGCTTACAGGGGGAGGGGACTTATAGGGGGTGGGGACTTATAGGGAGGGGGGTGACCTATAGGGGGGGGACTTATAGGGAGGGGGACTTATAGGGGGGTGGGGACTTATAGGGAGGGGGACTTATAAATGTGGGGGACTTATAGGGGGGGGTGACTTATAAGGGGGGGGGACTTATAGGAGGAGAACTTATAATTGGAGGGACTTATGGGGGGGTGGACTTATAAGGGGTGGGACTTAAGGTGGGGGGGACATATAGGGGGGGACTTATAAGGGGGGGACTTATGGGGGGGGTTGATTTATTAGGGAGGGACTTATAGGGGGGGGGGACTAATAGGGGGGGGGACTTATAGGGGAGGGGGACTCATAGGGGGGACGGACTTATAGGGGGGGAGGGACTTATAGGGGGGGGGACTAAAGGGGGGGGGACCTCTAAGGTTGGGGGACTTATAAGGGTGGGGGACTTATGGGGGGGACTTATAGGGGTGGGACTTATAGGGGGGGGGGTACTTATAAAGGGGAGGGATGGGAATTAAGGGGGGGGCCTTAAAAGGGGGGGGGGACTTATAAGGGGGGTGGACTTATAGTGTGGTGGTGGCTTATAGGGGGGGATTTATAAGGGGGGGGACTTCTAGGGTGGGGGTGACTTATAGGGGGGGACTTATAAGGGGTAGACTTATAGGGGGGGACTTATAGGGGCGGGACTTATAGGGGGTGATTTATAGGGGGGGGACTTATAGGGGGGGACTTATAAGGGGGGAGGACTTATAAGGGGGGCACTTATAGGGAGGGGACTTATAGGGGGGGACTTATAAGGGGGGGGACTTATAGGGGGGGTGGACTTATAGTGTGGTGGTGGCTTATAGGGGGGGATTTATAAGGGGGGGACTTCTAGGGTGGGGGTGACTTATAGGGGGGGACTTATAAGGGGTAGACTTATAGGGGGGGACTTATAGGGGGGGGACTTATAGGGGGGGACTTATAAGGGGGGAGGACTTATAAGGGGGGCACTTATAGGGAAGGGACTTATAGGGGGGGACTTATAAGGGGGGGGACTTATAGGGGGGGGGGACTTATTGGGGAGGGGACTTATAGGGGGGGGTACTTTTAGAGGGGAGGGATGGGAATTATAGGGGGGGGACTTAAAAGGGGGGGGGACTTATAAGGGTGGGGGACTTATAGGGGGGGACTTATAAGGGGTAGACTTATAGGGGGGGACTTATAGGGGGGGGACTTATAGGGGGGGACTTATAAGGGGGGAGGACTTATAAGGGGGGCACTTATAGGGAAGGGACTTATAGGGGGGGACTTATAAGGGGGGGGACTTATAGGGGGGGGGGGACTTATTGGGGAGGGGACTTATAGGGGGGGGTACTTTTAGAGGGGAGGGATGGGAATTATAGGGGGGGGACTTAAAAGGGGGGGGGACTTATAAGGGTGGGGGACTTATGGTGGGGACTTATAGGAAGAGGGGGACTTATAGGGGGGGACTTATAGGGGGGGACTTATAAGGGGGAGGGACTTATAAAGGGGGGGAATTATAGGGGGGGGACTTATAGGGGGGGGACTTATAGGGGAGGTAGTTATAGGAGGGGTGACTTATAGGGGTGACTTATAGGGGCGGACTTATAAGGGGGGGGGACTTATAGGGTGGGGGTGACTTATAGGAGGGGACCAATGGTGGGGGACTTATAGGGGGGGGGGGGACTTATAAGGGGGGGGCTTATAGAGGGGGGGACTAATAGGGAGGGGGGGGGACTTATAGGGTTGGGGACTTATAGGGAGGGAGACTTATAGGGGGGGGGGGTGACTTATAGGGGGGTAAGACTTATAAGGGGGGGGGGGACTTTTAGGGGGGGGGACTTATAGGGGGTAACTTATAAGGGTGGGGGACTTATATTGGAGGGGGGACTTATAGATGGGGGACTTATAGGGGGGGTACTTATAGAGGGGGTGGATGGGACTTATAGGGGGGGGGGACTCTTAGGGAGGGGACTTATAAGGGGGGGTACTTATAGGGGTGGGGGATTGGAATTATAAGGGGGGGGACTATTAGGGGGGGGACTTATAGAGGGGTGGACTTATATTGTGGGGGTGACTTATAGGGGGGGACTTATAAGGGGGGGGACTTATAGGGGGGGGGACCTATAGGTGTGGGGGACTTATAAGGGAGGGGGACTTTTAAGGGGGGGGGCTTACAGGGGGAGGGGACTTATAGGGGGTGGGGACTTATAGGGAGGGGGGTGACCTATAGGGGGGGGACTTATAGGGAGGGGGACTTATAGGGGGGTGGGGACTTATAGGGAGGGGGACTTATAAATGTGGGGGACTTATAGGGGGGGGTGACTTATAAGGGGGGGGGACTTATAGGAGGAGAACTTATAATTGGAGGGACTTATGGGGGGGTGGACTTATAAGGGGTGGGACTTAAGGTGGGGGGGACATATAGGGGGGGACTTATAAGGGGGGGACTTATGGGGGGGGTTGATTTATTAGGGAGGGACTTATAGGGGGGGGGGACTAATAGGGGGGGGGACTTATAGGGGAGGGGGACTCATAGGGGGGACGGACTTATAGGGGGGGAGGGACTTATAGGGGGGGGGACTAAAGGGGGGGGGACCTCTAAGGTTGGGGGACTTATAAGGGTGGGGGACTTATGGGGGGGACTTATAGGGGTGGGACTTATAGGGGGGGGGGTACTTATAAAGGGGAGGGATGGGAATTAAGGGGGGGGGCCTTAAAAGGGGGGGGGGACTTATAAGGGGGGTGGACTTATAGTGTGGTGGTGGCTTATAGGGGGGGATTTATAAGGGGGGGGACTTCTAGGGTGGGGGTGACTTATAGGGGGGGACTTATAAGGGGTAGACTTATAGGGGGGGACTTATAGGGGCGGGACTTATAGGGGGTGATTTATAGGGGGGGGACTTATAGGGGGGGACTTATAAGGGGGGAGGACTTATAAGGGGGGCACTTATAGGGAGGGGACTTATAGGGGGGGACTTATAAGGGGGGGGACTTATAGGGGGGGGGGACTTATTGGGGAGGGGACTTATAGGGGGGGGTACTTTTAGAGGGGAGGGATGGGAATTATAGGGGGGGGACTTATAAGGGGAGGGGACTATTAGGGGGGGGGCCTTAAAAGGGGGGGGGGACTTATAAGGGGGGTGGACTTATAGGGTGGTGGTGGCTTATAGGGGGGGATTTATAAGGGGGGGACTTCTAGGGTGGGGGTGACTTATAGGGGGGGACTTATAAGGGGGGGGACTTTTGGAGGGAGACTTAAGGGGGGGGGGACTTATAAGGGGTAGACTTATAGGGGGGGGACTTATAGGGGCGGGACTTATAGGGGGGGACTTATAGGGGGGGACTTATAAGGGGGGGTACTTATAGGGGTGGGGGATTGGAATTATAAGGGGGGGGGACTATTAGGGGGGGGACTTATAGAGGGGTGGACTTATATTGTGGGGGTGACTTATAGGGGGGGACTTATAAGGGGTGGGACTTATATTGTGGGGGAGGCTTATAGGGGGGGACTTATAAGGGGGGGACTTATAGGGTGGGGGTGACTTATAGGGGGAGACTTATAAGGGGGGGGACTTATGGTGGGGGACTTATAGGGGGGGGGGGGACTTTTAGGGAGGGAGGGGACTTATAGGGGGTGTGGACTTATAGGGGAGGGGACTTATAGGGGGGGTACTTTTAGAGGGGAGGGATGGGAATTATAGGGGGGGGACTATTAGGGGGGGGACTTATAAGGAAGGGGGGACTTATTAGGGAGGGGGACTTATGGGGGGGGGACTTACAGGGGGAGGGGACTTATAGGTGGGGGGACTTCTTAGGGGGGGACTTATGGGGGGGGTGACTTATTAGGGAGGGACTTAAAGGGAGGGGGGACATATAGGGGGGGACTTATAGGGGAGGGGGACTCATAGGGGGGAGGACTTATAGGGGGGTGACTAAAGGGGGGGGGACATATAAGGGGGGGGACTTATAGGGGGGGGGGGGACCTATAGGTGTGGGGGACTTATAAGGGAGGGGGGACTTTTAAGGGGGGGGGCTTACAGGGGGAGGGGACTTATAGGGGGTGGGGACTTATAGGGAGGGGGGTAACCTATAGGGGGGGGACTTATAGGGAGGGGGACTTATAGGGGGGTGGGGACTTATAGGGAGGGGGACTTATAAATGTGGGGGACTTATAGGGGGGGGTGACTTATAAGGGGGGGGACTTATAGGAGGAGAACTTATAATTGGACGGACTTATAGGGGGGGAGGGACTTATAGGGGGGGGGACTAAAGGGGGGGGACCTCTAAGGGTGGGGGACTTATAAGGGTGGGGGACTTATGGGGGGGACTTATATGGGGGGGGGGACTTATAAGGGGGGTGGACTTATAGGGTGGTGGTGGCTTATAGGGGGGGATTTATAAGGGGGGGACTTATAGGGGGGGACTTATAGGGGCGGGACTTATAGGGGGTGATTTATAGGGGGGGGACTTATAGGGGGGGACTTATAAGGGGGGAGGACTTATAAGGGGGGCACTTATAGGGAGGGGACTTATAGGGGGGGACTTATAAGGGGGGAGGACTTATAAGGGGGGCACTTATAGGGAGGGGACTTATAGGGGGGGACTTATAAGGGGGGGGACTTATAGGGGGGGGGGACTTATTGGGGAGGGGACTTATAGGGGGGGGTACTTTTAGAGGGGAGGGATGGGAATTATAGGGGGGGGACTTATAAGGGGAGGGGACTATTAGGGGGGGGGCCTTAAAAGGGGGGGGGGACTTATAAGGGGGGTGGACTTATAGGGTGGTGGTGGCTTATAGGGGGGGATTTATAAGGGGGGGACTTCTAGGGTGGGGGTGACTTATAGGGGGGGACTTATAAGGGGGGGGGACTTTTGGAGGGAGACTTAAGGGGGGGGGACTTATAAGGGGTAGACTTATAGGGGGGGGACTTATAGGGGCGGGACTTATAGGGGGGGACTTATAGGGGGGGACTTATAAGGGGGGAGGACTTATAAGGGGGGCACTTATAGGGAGGGGACTTATAGGGGGGGATTTATAAGGGGGGGGACTTATAGTGGGGTGGTGACTTATAGGGGGGGGGGGACTTATATGGGGGGGGGACTTATAGGGGCGGGACTTATAAGGGGTGGGACTTAAGGTGGGGGGGACATATAGGGGGGGAAGGACTTAAAGGGGAGGGGGACTTATAGGTGGGGGGACTTATTAGGGGGGGACTTATGGGGGGGGTTGACTTATTAGGGAGGGACTAATAGGGGGGTGGACTTATAGGGGGGGGGGACTTATAGGGGAGGGGGACTAATAGGGGGGGGACTTATAAGGGTGGGGGACTTATGAAGGGGACTTATAGGGGGGGGACTTACAGGGGGAGGGGACTTATAGGGGGGGGGACTTATTGGGGAGGGGACTTATAGGGGGTGGGGACTTATTGGGGAGGGGACTTATAGGGGGGGGTACTTTTAGAGGGGAGGGATGGGAATTATAGGGGGGGGACTTATAAGGGGTGGGGACTATTAGGGGGGGGACTTAAAAGGGGGGGGGGGACTTATAAGGGTGGGGGACTTATGGTGGGGACTTATAGGAAGAGGGGGACTTATAGTGGGGGACTTATAGGGGGGGTACTTATAGAGGGGGGGAATGACTTATAGGGGGGGGGGACTTATAGGGGGGGGACTTATAAGGGGGGGACTATTAAGGGGGGACTTATAAGGGTGGGGGACTTATAAGGGGGTAGGACTTATAGTGTGGGTGTGACATATAGGGGGGGACTGATAAGGGGGGACTTATGGGGGGGGACTTATAGGGAGGGGGGGGACTTATAAGGGGGGTGGACTTATAGGGTGGTGGTGGCTTATAGGGGGGGATTTATAAGGGGGGGACTTCTAGGGTGGGGGTGACTTATAGGGGGGGACTTATAAGGGGGGGGGACTTTTGGAGGGAGACTTAAGGGGGGGGGACTTATAAGGGGTAGACTTATAGGGGGGGGGACTTATAGGGGCGGGACTTATAGGGGGGGACTTATAGGGGGGGACTTATAAGGGGGGAGGACTTATAAGGGGGGGGCTTATAGAGGGGGGGACTAATAGGGAGGGGGGGGGACTAATAGGGAGGGGGGGGGGACTTATAGGGTTGGGGACTTATAGGGAGGGAGACTTATAGGGGGGGGTGACTTATAGGGGGGTAAGACTTATAAGGGGGGGGGGGACTTTTAGGGGGGGGGGACTTATAGGGGGTAACTTATAAGGGTGGGGGACTTATATTGGAGGGGGGACTTATAGATGGGGGACTTATAGGGGGGTACTTATAGAGGGGGTGGATGGGACTTATAGGGGGGGGGGACTCTTAGGGAGGGGACTTATAAGGGGGGGTACTTATAGGGGTGGGGGATTGGAATTATAAGGGGGGGGGACTATTAGGGGGGGGACTTATAGAGGGGTGGACTTATATTGTGGGGGTGACTTATAGGGGGGGACTTATAAGGGGTGGGACTTATATTGTGGGGGAGGCTTATAGGGGGGGACTTATAAGGGGGGGACTTATAGGGTGGGGGTGACTTATAGGGGGAGACTTATAAGGGGGGGGACTTATGGTGGGGGACTTATAGGGGGGGGGGGGACTTTTAGGGAGGGAGGGGACTTATAGGGGGTGTGGACTTATAGGGGAGGGGACTTATAGGGGGGGTACTTTTAGAGGGGAGGGATGGGAATTATAGGGGGGGGACTATTAGGGGGGGGACTTATAAGGAAGGGGGGACTTATTAGGGAGGGGGACTTATGGGGGGGGGACTTACAGGGGGAGGGGACTTATAGGTGGGGGGACTTCTTAGGGGGGGACTTATGGGGGGGGTGACTTATTAGGGAGGGACTTAAAGGGAGGGGGGACATATAGGGGGGGACTTATAGGGGAGGGGGACTCATAGGGGGGAGGACTTATAGGGGGGTGACTAAAGGGGGGGGGACATATAAGGGGGGGGACTTATAGGGGGGGGGGGACCTATAGGTGTGGGGGACTTATAAGGGAGGGGGGACTTTTAAGGGGGGGGGCTTACAGGGGGAGGGGACTTATAGGGGGTGGGGACTTATAGGGAGGGGGGTAACCTATAGGGGGGGGACTTATAGGGAGGGGGACTTATAGGGGGGTGGGGACTTATAGGGAGGGGGACTTATAAATGTGGGGGACTTATAGGGGGGGGTGACTTATAAGGGGGGGGACTTATAGGAGGAGAACTTATAATTGGACGGACTTATAGGGGGGGAGGGACTTATAGGGGGGGGGACTAAAGGGGGGGGACCTCTAAGGGTGGGGGACTTATAAGGGTGGGGGACTTATGGGGGGGACTTATATGGGGGGGGGGACTTATAAGGGGGGTGGACTTATAGGGTGGTGGTGGCTTATAGGGGGGGATTTATAAGGGGGGGACTTATAGGGGGGGACTTATAGGGGCGGGACTTATAGGGGGTGATTTATAGGGGGGGGACTTATAGGGGGGGACTTATAAGGGGGGAGGACTTATAAGGGGGGCACTTATAGGGAGGGGACTTATAGGGGGGGACTTATAAGGGGGGAGGACTTATAAGGGGGGCACTTATAGGGAGGGGACTTATAGGGGGGGACTTATAAGGGGGGGGACTTATAGGGGGGGGGGGACTTATTGGGGAGGGGACTTATAGGGGGGGGTACTTTTAGAGGGGAGGGATGGGAATTATAGGGGGGGGACTTATAAGGGGAGGGGACTATTAGGGGGGGGGCCTTAAAAGGGGGGGGGGACTTATAAGGGGGGTGGACTTATAGGGTGGTGGTGGCTTATAGGGGGGGATTTATAAGGGGGGGACTTCTAGGGTGGGGGTGACTTATAGGGGGGGACTTATAAGGGGGGGGACTTTTGGAGGGAGACTTAAGGGGGGGGGACTTATAAGGGGTAGACTTATAGGGGGGGGACTTATAGGGGCGGGACTTATAGGGGGGGACTTATAGGGGGGGACTTATAAGGGGGGAGGACTTATAAGGGGGGCACTTATAGGGAGGGGACTTATAGGGGGGGATTTATAAGGGGGGGGACTTATAGTGGGGTGGTGACTTATAGGGGGGGGGGGACTTATATGGGGGGGGGACTTATAGGGGCGGGACTTATAAGGGGTGGGACTTAAGGTGGGGGGGACATATAGGGGGGGAAGGACTTAAAGGGGAGGGGGACTTATAGGTGGGGGGACTTATTAGGGGGGGACTTATGGGGGGGGTTGACTTATTAGGGAGGGACTAATAGGGGGGTGGACTTATAGGGGGGGGGGGGACTTATAGGGGAGGGGGACTAATAGGGGGGGGACTTATAAGGGTGGGGGACTTATGAAGGGGACTTATAGGGGGGGGACTTACAGGGGGAGGGGACTTATAGGGGGGGGGACTTATTGGGGAGGGGACTTATAGGGGGTGGGGACTTATTGGGGAGGGGACTTATAGGGGGGGGTACTTTTAGAGGGGAGGGATGGGAATTATAGGGGGGGGACTTATAAGGGGTGGGGACTATTAGGGGGGGGACTTAAAAGGGGGGGGGGACTTATAAGGGTGGGGGACTTATGGTGGGGACTTATAGGAAGAGGGGGACTTATAGTGGGGGACTTATAGGGGGGGTACTTATAGAGGGGGGGAATGACTTATAGGGGGGGGGACTTATAGGGGGGGGACTTATAAGGGGGGGACTATTAAGGGGGGACTTATAAGGGTGGGGGACTTATAAGGGGGTAGGACTTATAGTGTGGGTGTGACATATAGGGGGGGACTGATAAGGGGGGACTTATGGGGGGGGACTTATAGGGAGGGGGGGGACTTATATAGGGGGGGGTTTATAGAGGGGGGACTTATAGGGGGGGGGAACTTATAGGGGTGGGACTTATAGGGGGGGGACTAAAGGGAGGGGACTTATAGGGGGGGGGACTTAAAAGGAAGGGGGGACTTATTAGGGAGGGGGACTTATGGGGGGGGGACTTACAGGGGGAGGGGACTTATAGGTGGGATGACTTCTTAGGGGGGGACTTATGGGGGGGGTGACTTATTAGGGAGGGACTTAAAGGGAGGGGGGACTTATAGGGGAGGGGGACTCATAGGGGGGTGGACTTATAGGGGGGGGACTAAAGGGGGGGGGGACATATAAGGGGGGTGGACTTATAGGGGGGGGGGACCTAAAGGTGTGGGGGACTTATAAGGGAGGGGGGACTTTTAAGGGGGGGGGGCTTACAGGGGGAGGGGACTTATAGGGGGGTGGACTTATATTGTGTGGGTGACTTATAGGGGGGGACTTATAAGGGGTGGGACTTATATTGTGGGGGTGACTTATAGGGGGGGACTTATAAGGGGGGGACTTATAGGGTTGGGGGTGACTTATAGGGGGGGGACTTATAAGGGGGGGGACTTATGGTGGGGGACTTATAGGGGGGGGGACTTTTAGGGAGGGAGGGGACTTATAGGGGGGGGTACTTTTAGAGGGGAGGGATGGGAATTATAGGGGGGGGACTTATTAGGGAGGGGGACTTATGGGGGGGGGGACTTACAGGGGGAGGGGACTTATAGGTGGGGGGACTTCTTAGGGGGGGACTTATGGGGGGGTGACTTATTAGGGAGGGACTTAAAGGGAGGGGGGACTTATAGGGGGGGACTTATAGGGGAGGGGGACTCATAGGGGGGAGGACTTATAGGGGGGGGACTAAAGGGGGGGGGGACATATAAGGGGGGGGGACTTATGGGGGGGGGGGACCTATAGGTGTGGGGGACTTATAAGGGAGGGGGGACTTTTAAGGGGGGGGGCTTACAGGGGGAGGGGACTTATAGGGGGTGGGGACTTATAGGGAGGGGGGTGACCTATAGGGGTGGGACTTATAGGGAGGGGGACTTATAGGGGGGTGGGGACTTATAGGGAGGGGGACTTATAAATGTGGGGGAATTATAGGGGGGGGTGACTTATAAGGGGGGGGACTTATAGGAGGAGGACTTATAATTGGGGGGACTTATGGGGGGGTGGACTTATAAGGGGTGGGACTTAAGGTGGGGGGGACATCTAGGGGGGGACTTATAAGGGGGGGACTTATAAGGGGGGGACTTATGGGGGGGGGTTGACTTATTAGGGAGGGACTTATAGGGGGGGGGACTAATAGGGGGGGGGACTAATAGGGGGGGGGACTTATAGGGGAGGGGGACTCATAGGGGGTGGGACTTATAGGGGGGGAGGGACTTATAGGGGGGGGGGGACTAAAGGGGGGGTGACCTCTAAGGGTGGGGGACTTATAAGGGTGGGGGACTTATGGGGGGGACTTATAGGGGGGGTACTTATAAAGGGGAGGGATGGGAATTAAGGGGGGGGACTTATAAGTGTGGGGGACTATTAGGGGGGGGGCCTTAAAAGGGGGGGGGGACTTATAAGGGGGGTGGACTTATAGGGTGGTGGTGGCTTATAGGGGGGGATTTATAAGGGGGGGACTTCTAGGGTGGGGGTTACTTATAGGGGGGGACTTATAAGGGGGGGGGACATTTGGAGGGAGACTTAAGGGGGGGGGACTTATAAGGGGTAGACTTATAGGGGGGGGACTTATAGGGGCGGGACTTATAGGGGGGGACTTATAGGGGGGGACTTATAAGGGGGGAGGACTTATAAGGGGGGCACTTATAGGGAGGGGACTTATAGGGGGGGATTTATAAGGGGTGGGACTTATAGTGGGGTGGTGACGGGGGGGGGGGACTTATATGGGGGGGGGACTTATAGGGGCGGGACTTATAAGGGGTGGGACTTAAGGTGGGGGGGACATATAGGGGGGGAAGGACTTAAAGGGGAGGGGGACTTATAGGTGGGGGGACTTATTAGGGGGGGGACTTATGGGGGGGGTTGACTTATTAGGGAGGGACTAATAGGGGGGTGGACTTATAGGGGGGGGGGGGGACTTATAGGGGAGGGGGACTAATAGGGGGGGGACTTATAGGGGGGGAGGGACTTATAGGGGGGGGGACTAAAGGGGGGGGACTTATAAGGGTGGGGGACTTATGAAGGGGACTTATAGGGGGGGGACTTACAGGGGGAGGGGACTTATAGGGGGTGGGGACTTATTGGGGAGGGGACTTATAGGGGGTGGGGACTTATTGGGGAGGGGACTTATAGGGGGGGGTACTTTTAGAGGGGAGGGATGGGAATTATAGGGGGGGGACTTATAAGGTGTGGGGACTATTAGGGGGGGGACTTAAAAGGGGGGGGACTTATAAGGGTGGGGGACTTATGGTGGGGACTTATAGGAAGAGGGGGACTTATAGTGGGGGACTTATAGGGGGGGTACTTATAGAGGGGTGGAATGACTTATAGGGGGGGGGACTTATAGGGGGGGGACTTATAAGGGGGGGACTATTAAGGGGGGACTTATAAGGGTGGGGGACTTATAAGGGGGTAGGACTTATAGTGTGGGTGTGACATATAGGGAGGGACTGATAAGGGGGGACTTATGGGGGGGGACTTATAGGGAGGGGGGGGACTTATATAGGGGGGGGTTTATAGAGGGGGGACTTATAGGGGGGGGGGAACTTATAGGGGTGGGACTTATAGGGGGGGGACTAAAGGGAGGGGACTTATAGGGGGGGGGACTTAAAAGGAAGGGGGGACTTATTAGGGAGGGGGACTTATGGGGGGGGGACTTACAGGGGGAGGGGACTTATAGGTGGGGGGACTTCTTAGGGGGGGACTTATGGGGGGGGGTGACTTATTAGGGAGGGACTTAAAGGGAGGGGGGACTTTTAAGGGGGGGGGCTTACAGGGGGAGGGGACTTATAGGGGGTGGGGACTTATAGGGAGGGGGGTGACCTATAGGGGGGGGACTTATAAGGGGGCGGACTTTTAAGGGGGGGACTTATAATGGTGGGGGACTTATGGGGGAAGACTTATGGTGGGGGGGGGGACTTATAAGGGCGGGGGACTTATGGAGGAGGACTTATAAGGAAGGGGGGACTTATAGGGGGGTACTTATAGAGGGGGTGGATGGGACTTATAGGGGGGGGGGACTCTTAGGGAGGGGACTTATAAGGGGGGGGTACTTATAGGGGTGGGGGATGGGAATTATAAGGGGGGGGGACTATTAGGGGGGGGACTTATAGGGGGGTGGACTTATATTGTGGGGGTGACTTATAGGGGGGGACTTATAAGGGGTGGGACTTATATTGTGGGGGTGACTTATAGGGGGGGACTTATAAGGTTGGGGGTGACTTATAGGGGGGGACTTATAAGGGGGGGGACTTATGGTGGAGGACTTATAGGGGGGGGGGGACTTTTAGGGAGGGAGGGGACTTATAGGGGGGGGGGGGTACTTTTAGAGGGGAGGGATGGGAATTATAGGGGGGGGACTTATTAGGGAGGGGGACTTATGGGGGGGGGGACTTACAGGGGGAGGGGACTTATAGGTGGGGGGACTTCTTAGGGGGGGACTTATGGTGGGGTGACTTATTAGGGAGGGACTTAAAGGGAGGGGGGACTTATAGGGGGGGACTTATAGGGGAGGGGGACTCATAGGGGGGAGGACTTATAGGGGGGGGACTAAAGGGGGGGGGGGACATGTAAGGGGGGGGACTTATAGGGGGGGGGGGACCTATAGGTGTGTGGGACTTATAAGGGAGGGGGGACTTTTAAGGGGGGGGCTTACAGGGGGAGGGGACTTATAGGGGGTGGGGACTTATAGGGAGGGGGGTGACCTATAGGGGTGGGACTTATAGGGAGGGGGACTTATAGGGGGGTGGGGACTTATAGGGAGGGGGACTTATAAATGTGGGGGACTTATAGGGGGGGGGTGACTTATAAGGGGGGGGACTTATAGGAGGAGGACTTATAATTGGGGGGACTTATGGGGGGGTGGACTTATAAGGGGTGGGACTTAAGGTGGGGGGGACATCTAGGGGGGGACTTATAAGGGGGGGACTTATGGGGGGGGTTGACTTATTAGGGAGGGACTTATAGGGGGGGGGACTAATAGGGGGGGGGACTTATAGGGGAGGGGGACTCATAGGGGGTGGGACTTATAGGGGGGGAGGGACTTATAGGGGGGGGGGGGACTAAAGGGGGGGTGACCTCTAAGGGTGGGGGACTTATAAGGGTGGGGGACTTATGGGGGGGACTTATAGGGGGGGGTACTTATAAAGGGGAGGGATGGGAATTAAGGGGGGGGACTTATAAGGGTGGGGGGACTATTAGGGGGGGGGCCTTAAAAGGGGGGGGGACTTATAAGGGGGGTGGACTTATAGGGTGGTGGTGGCTTATAGGGGGGGATTTATAAGGGGGGGACTTCTAGGGTGGGGGTGACTTATAGGGGGGGACTTATAAGGGGGGGGGGGACTTTTGGAGGGAGACTTAAGGGGGGGGGACTTATAAGGGGTAGACTTATAGGGGGGGGACTTATAGGGGCGGGACTTATAGGGGGGGACTTATAGGGGGGGACTTATAAGGGGGGAGGACTTATAAGGGGGGCACTTATAGGGAGGGGACTTATAGGGGGGGATTTATAAGGGGGGGGACTTATAGTGGGGGGGTGACTTATAGGGGGGGGGGGGACTTATATGGGGGGGGGGACTTATAGGGGCGGGACTTATAAGGGGTGGGACTTAAGGTGGGGGGGACATATAGGGGGGGAAGGACTTAAAGGGGAGGGGGACTTATAGGTGGGCGGACTTATTAGGGGGGGACTTATGGGGGGGGTTGACTTATTAGGGAGGGACTAATAGGGGGGTGGACTTATAGGGGGGGGGGGGACTTATAGGGGAGGGGGACTAATAGGGGGGGGACTTATAGGGGGGGAGGGACTTATAGGGGGGGGGACTAAAGGGGGGGGACTTATAAGGGTGGGGGACTTATGAAGGGGACTTATAGGGGGGGGACTTACAGGGGGAGGGGACTTATTGGGGGTGGGGACTTATTGGGGAGGGGACTTATAGGGGGGGGTACTTTTAGAGGGGAGGGATGGGAATTATAGGGGGGGGGACTTATAAGGGGAGGGGACTATTAGGGGGGGACTTAAAAGGGGGGGGGACTTATAAGGGTGGGGGACTTATGGTGGGGACTTATAGGAAGAGGGGGACTTATAGTGGGGGACTTATAGGGGGGGGTACTTATAGAGGGGGGGATGGACTTATAGGGGGGGGGACTTATAGGGGGAGGGGAGTTATAGGGGGGGGACTTATAAGGGGGGGGGGACTTTTAGGGGGGGGACTTATAATGGTGGGGGACTTATGGGGGAAGACTTATGGTGGGGGGGAACTTATAGGGGGGGACTTTTAAGGAAGGGGGACTTATAAGTTGGGGGGGGACTTATAAGGGTGGGGGACTTATGGTGGGGACTTATAAGAAGAGGGGGACTTATAGTGGGGGGACTTATAGGGGGGGGTACTTATAGAGGGGGGGATGGACTTATAGGGGGGGGGGACTTATAAGAGTGGGACTTATAGGGGGGGGGACTTATAGGGAGGGGGGGGATTCTTAGGGTGGGACTTACAGGGGGAGGGGACTTATAGGGGGTGGGGACTTATAGGGGAGGGGACTTATAGGGGGTGGTACTTTTAGAGGGGAGGGATGGGAATTATAGGGGGGGGACTATTAGGGGGGGGACTTAAAAGGGGGGGGGCTTATAAGGGGGGTGGGCTTATAGTGTGGGGGTGGCTTATAGGGGGGGATTTATAAGGGGGGACTTATAGGGGGGTAAGACTTAAAAGGGGGTGGGACTTATAAGGGGGGTGGACTTATAGTGTGGGGGTGTCTTATAGGGGTGGATTTATAAGGGGGGACTTATAGGGATGGGGGTGACTTATAGGGGGGGGGGACTTATAGGGAGGGGGACCTATAGGTGTGGGGGACTTATAAGGGAGGGGGGACTTTTAAGGGGGGGGAGCTTACAGGGGGAGGGGACTTATAGGGGGTGGGGACTTATAGGGAGGGGGGTGACCTATAGGGGGGGGACTTATAGGGAGGGGGACTTATAGGAGGGTGGGGACTTATAGGGAGGGGGACTTATAAATGTGGGGGACTTAAAGGGGGGGGGGGGTTGACTTATAAGGGGGGGGGGACTTATAGGAGGAGGACTTATAATTGGTGGGACTTATGGGGGGGGGGACCTATAAGGGGTGGGACTTAAGGTGGGGGGGACATATAGGGGGGGACTTATAAGGGGGGGGACTTATGGGGGGGGTTGACTTATTAGGGAGGGATTTATAGGGGGGGGTACTTATAGGGGGGGGGACTTATAGGGGAGGGGGACTCATAGGGGGGGGGGACTTATAGTGGAGGGGGGGACTTATAGGGAGGGGGCCTTATAGGGAGGGGGACTTATAGGGGGGTGGGGAGTTATAGAGGGGGTCTTATAAGGGGGGGGACTTTTAAGGGGAGGGACTTATAATGGTGGGAGACTTATGGGGGAAGACTTATGGTGGGTGGGACTTATAAAGGGGGGGACTTATAGGGGGGGGGGACCTATAGGTGTGGGGGACTTATAAGGGAGGGGGGACTTTTAAGGGGGGGGAACTTACAGGGGGAGGGGACTTATAGGGGGAGGGGACATATAGGGGGGGGGTGACTTATAGGGGGGGGACTTATAGGGCTAAGGACTTATAGGGGGGTGGGTACTTATAGGGAGGGGGACTTATAAGGGTGGGGGACTTATGGGGGAGGACTTATAAGGAAGGGGGGACTTAAAAGGGAGGGGGACTTATGGGAGGGGGGGGGGGACTTACAGGGGGAGGGGTCTTATAGGGGGTGGGGACTTATAGGGGAGGGGACTTATAGGGGGGTACTTATAGAGGGGGGGATGGGAATTATAGGGACGGGACTATTAGGGGGGGGACTTATAAGGGGGGGGACTTATAGGGGGGGGGACTTATAGGGGGGGACTTATAGGGGGGGACTTATAAGGGGGGGGACATATAGTGGGGGGGGGACTTATAGGAGGAGGACTTATAATGGGGGGGACTTATGGGGGGGGGGACTTATAAGGGGTGGGACTTAAGGTGGGGGGGACATATAGGGGGGGAAGGACTTAAAGGGGAGGGGGACTTATAGGTGGAGGGACTTATTAGGGGGGGACTTATGGGGGGGGTTGACTTATTAGGGAGGGACTTATAGGGGGGGGACTAAAGGGTGGGGGGACTTATAAGGGTGGGGGACTTATGGGGGGGACTTATAGGGGGTGGACTTACAGGGGGAGGGGACTTATAGGGGGTGGGGACTTATAGTGGAGGGGGGGACTTATAGGGAGGGGGCCTTATAGGGAGGGGGACTTATAGGGGGGTGGGGAGTTATAGAGGGGGTCTTATAAGGGGGGGGACTTTTAAGGGGAGGGACTTATAATGGTGGGAGGCTTATGGGGGAAGACTTATGGTGGGTGGGGATTTATAAGGGCGGGGGACTTATGGAGGAGGACTTATAAGGAAGGGGGGACTTATTAGGTAGGTGGACTTATGGGGGGGGACTTACATGGGGAGGGGACTTATAGGTGGGGGGACTTCTTAGGGGGGGACTTATAGGGGGGGGTGACTTATTAGGGAGGGACTTAAAGGGAGGTGGGACTTATAGGGGGGGACTTATAGGGGAGGGGGACTCATAGGGGGGAGGACTTATAGGGGGGGGGACTAAAGGGGGGGGGACATATAAGGGGGGGGACTTATAGGGGGGGGGGGACTTATAGTGGGGGGACTTATAGGGAGGGGGGGGATTCTTAGGGTGGGACTTACAGGGGGAGGGGACTTAAAGGGGGTGGAGACTTATAGGGGAGGGGACTTATAGGGGTGGTACTTATAGAGGGGGGGGGATGGAATTATAGGGGGGGGACTTATAAGGGGGGGGACTTATGGGGTGGGACTTATGGGGTGGGACTTATAGGGGGAGGGGGACTTATAGGGGGTGGACTTATAAGGGGGGACTATTAGGGGGGGACTTATAAAGGGGGGGGGGGGACTTATAAGGGGGTGGGACTTATAGTGTGGGTGTGACTTATAGGGGGGGACTGATAAGGGGGGGACTTATGGGGGGTGACTTATAGGGGGGGGGGACTTAAATAGGAGGGGGCTTATAGAGGGGGGACTTATAGGGGGGGGAACTTATAGGGGGGGGACTTATAGGGGGGGGACTTCTAAGGGGGGGACTTATAGGGGGGGGCTTATAGGGGAGGTAGTTATAGGAGGGGTGACTTATAGGGGTGACTTATAGGGGCGGACTTATAAGGGGGGGGGGGAATTATAGGGTGGGGGTGACTTATAGGAGGGGACCAATGGTGGGGGACTTATAGGGGGGGGGACTTATAAGGGGGGGCTTATAGAGGGGGGGACTAATAGGGAGGGGGGGGACTTATAGGAGTGGGGACTTATAGGGAGGGTGACTTATAGGGGGGGTGACTTATAGGGGGGGGGGACCTATAGGTGTGGGGGACTTATAAGGGAGGGGTGACTTTTAAGGGGGGGGGGCTTACAGGGGGAGGGGACTTATAGGGGGTGGGGACTTATAGGGAGGGGGGTGACCTATAGGGGGGGGACTTATAGGGAGGGTGAGTTATAGGGGGGGGGGACTTATAAGGGGGGGGACTTTTAAGGGGGGGGACTTTTAAGGGGGGGGACTTTTAAGGGGGGGGACTTTTAAGGGGGGGGACTTATAATGGTGGGGGACTTATGGGGGAAGACATATGGTGGGGGGGGACTTATAGGGGGGGGACTTATAAGGGTGGGGGATTTATGGTGGGCACTTATAGGGGGAGGGTGACTTATAGTGGGGGGACATATAGGGAGGGGGGGGACTTATAGGGAGGGGGGGGATTCTTAGGGTGGGACTTACAGGGGGAGGGGACTTAAAGGGGTTGGAGACTTATAGGGGAGGGGAATTATAGGGGTGGTACTTATAGAGGGGGGGGATGGAATTATAGAGGGGGGACTTATAAGGGGGGGGACTTATGGGGTGGGACTTATAGGGGGGGGACTTATAAGGGGGGGACTATTAAGGGGGGACTTATAAGGGTGGGGGACTTATAAGGGGGTGGGACTTATAGTGTGGGTGTGACATATAGGGGGGGACTGATAAGGGGGGGACTTATGGGGGGGGACTTATAGGGAGGGGGGGGGACTTATATAGGGGGGGGCTTATAGAGGGGGGACTTATAGGGGGGGGGAACTTATAGGGGGGGGACTTATAGGGGGAGGACTAAAGGGAGGGGACTTATAGGGGGGGGGACTTATAGGGGAAGGACTTATAGGGGGGGACTTATAGGGGGGGACTTATAAGGGGGAGGGACTTATAAAGGGGGGGACTTATAGGGGGGGGACTTATAGGGGGGGGACTTATAGGGGAGGTAGTTATAGGAGGGGTGACTTATAGGGGTGACTTATAGGGGCGGACTTATAAGGGGGGGGGACTTATAGGGTGGGGGTGACTTATAGGAGGGGACCAATGGTGGGGGACTTATAGGGGGGGGGGACTTATAAGGGGGGGGGACTTTTAGGAGGGGACCTAAAGGGGGGGGGACTTATAGGGGGGGGGGACTTATAAGGTGGGGGACTCTTAGGGGGGGGGACTTATAGGGGGTAACTTATAAGGGTGGGGGACTTATATTGGAGGGGGGACTTATAGATGGGGGACTTATAGGGGGGTACTTATAGAGGGGGTGGATGGGACTTATAGGGGGGGGGGACTCTTAGGGAGGGGACTTATAAGGGGGGGGTACTTATAGGGGTGGGGGATTGGAATTATAAGGGGGGGGGGACTATTAGGGGGGGGACTTATAGGGGGGTGGACTTATATTGTGGGGGTGACTTATAGGGGGGGACTTATAAGGGGTGGGACTTATATTGTGGGGGTGACTTATAGGGGGGGACTTATAAGGGGGGGACTTATAGGGTGGGGGTGACTTATAGGGGGAGACTTATAAGGGGGGGGACTTATGGTGGGGGACTTATAGGGGGGGGGGACTTTTAGGGAGGGAGGGGACTTATAGGGGGTGTGGACTTATAGGGGAGGGGACTTATAGGGGGGGTACTTTTAGAGGGGAGGGATGGGAATTATAGGGGGGGGACTTATAAGGAAGGGGGGACTTATTAGGGAGGGGGACTTATGGGGGGGGGACTTACAGGGGGAGGGGACTTATAGGTGGGGGGACTTCTTAGGGGGGGACTTATGGGGGGGGTGACTTATTAGGGAGGGACTTAAAGGGAGGGGGGACTTATAGGGGAGGGGGACTCATAGGGGGGAGGACTTATAGGGGGGTGGGGACTTATAGGGAGGGGGACTTATAAATGTGGGGGACTTATAGGGGGGGGTGACTTATAAGGGGGGGGACTTATAGGAGGAGAACTTATAATTGGGGGGACTTATGGGGGGGTGGACTTATAAGGGGTGGGACTTAAGGTGGGGGGGACATATAGGGGGGGACTTATAAGGGGGGGACTTATGGGGGGGGTTGACTTATTAGGGAGGGACTTATAGGGGGGGGGGACTAATAGGGGGGGGGACTTATAGGGGGGGGGGACTTATAGGGGGGGAGGGACTTATAGGGGGGGGGACTAAAGGGGGGGGGACCTCTAAGTTTGGGGGACTTATAAGGGTGGGGGACTTATGGGGGGGACTTATAGGGGTGGGACTTATAGGGGGGGGTACTTATAAAGGGGAGGGATGGGAATTAAGGGGGGGGCCTTAAAAGGGGGGGGGGACTTATAAGGGGGGTGGACTTATAGTGTGGTGGTGGCTTATAGGGGGGGATTTATAAGGGGGGGACTTCTAGGGTGGGGGTGACTTATAGGGGGGGACTTATAAGGGGTAGACTTATAGGGGGGGACTTATAGGGGCGGGACTTATAGGGGGTGACTTATAGGGGGGGGAATTATAGGGGGGGACTTATAAGGGGGGAGGACTTATAAGGGGGGCACTTATAGGGAGGGGACTTATAGGGGGGGACTTATAAGGGGGGGGACTTATAGTGGGGGGGGGACTTATAGGGGGGGGGGACTTATTGGGGAGGGGACTTATAGGGGGGGGTACTTTTAGAGGGGAGGGATGGGAATTATAGGGGGGGGACTTATAAGGGGAGGGGACTATTAGGGGGGGGACTTAAAAGGGGGGGGGGACTTATAAGGGTGGGGGACTTATGGTGGGGACTTATAGGAAGAGGGGGACTTATAGTGGGGGGACTTATAGGGGGGGTACTTATAGAGGGGGGGATGGACTTATAGGGGGGAGGGACTTATAGGGAGAGGGCCTTATAGGGAGGGGGACTTATAGGGGGGTGGGGAGTTATAGGGGCGGGACTAAAGGGGGGGGGACATATAAGGGGGGAGGGATTTATAGGGGGGGGGACTAAAGGGGGGGGACTTATAAGGGTGGGGAACTTATGAAGGGGACTTATGGGGGGGGGGACTTACAGGGGGAGGGGACTTATAGGGGGTGGGGACTTATTGGGGAGGGGACTTATAGGGGGTGGGGACTTATTGGGGAGGGGACTTATAGGGGGGGGTACTTTTAGAGGGGAGGGATGGGAATTATAGGGGGGGGACTTATAAGGGGAGGGGACTATTAGGGGGGGGACTTAAAAGGGGGGGGACTTATAAGGGTGGGGGACTTATGGTGGGGACTTATAGGAAGAGGGGGACTTATAGTGGGGGGACTTATAGGGGGGGGTACTTATAGAGGGGGGACTTATAGGGGGGGGAAACTTATAGGGGGAGGACTTATAGGGAGGGACTTCTAAGGGGGGGGGACTTATAGGGGGGGGGCTTATAGGGGAGATAGTTATAGGAGGGGTGACTTATAGGGGTGACTTATAGGGGCGGACTTATAAGGGGGGGGGGGACATATATGGGAGGGGGGACTTATAGATGGGGGACTTATTGGGGGGGACTTATAGGGGGGGGACTTATAAAGGGGGGGTGGGGACTTATAGGGAGTGGGGACTTATAGGGGGGGGGGACTAAAGGGGGGGGGACATATAAGGGGGGGGGACTTATAGGGGGGGGGGACCTATAGGTGTGGGGGACTTATAAGGGAGGGGTGACCTTTAAGGGGGGGGGGGCTTACAGGGGTGGGGACTTATAGGGGGTGGGGACTTATAGGGAGGGGGGTGACCTATAGGGGGGGGGACTTATAGGGAGGGGGACTTATAGGGGGGGGGTGACTTATAAGGGGGGGGACTTATAGGAGGAGGACTTATAATTGGGGGGACTTATGGGGGGGGGACTTATAAGGGGTGGGACTTAAGGTGGGGGGGGACATATAGGGGGGGACTTATAAGAGGGGGGACTTATGGGGGGGGTTGACTTATTAGGGAGGGACTTATAGGGGGGGACTTATAGGGGGGGGGGGGACTTATAGGGGAGGGGGACTCATAGGGGGGGGACTTATAAGGGTGGGGGACTTATGGGGGGGACCTATAGGGGGGAGACTTACAGGGGGAGGGGTCTTATAGGGGGTGGGGACTTATAGAAGAGGGGACTTATAGGGGGGGGTACTTTTAGAGGGGAGGGATGGGAATTATAGGGGGGGGACTTATAAGGGGGGGGGGGACTATTAGGGGGGGACTTAAAAGGGGGGGGGGACTTATAAGGGGGGTGGACTTATAGTGTGGGGGTGGCTTATAGGGGGGGATTTATAAGGGGGGACTTAAAGGGTGGGGGTGACTTATAGGGGGGTGGGACTTATAGGGAGGGGGGGACTTATAGGGAGGGCGCCTTATAGGGAGGGGGACTTATAGGGGGGTGGGGAGTTATAGGGGGGGGTACTTATAAGGGGAGGACTTTTAAGGGGGGGGGACTTATAATGGTGGGGGACTTATGGTGGGGACTTATAGGGGGAGGGTGACTTATAGTGGTGGTACTTATAGAGGGGGGGGATGGAATTATAGGGGGGGACTTATAAGGGGGGGGACTTATGGGGTGGGACTTATAGGGGGAGGGGGACTTATAGGGGGGGACTTATAAGGGGGGGACTATTAAGGGGGGACTTATAAGGGTGGGGGACTTATTAGGGGGTAGGACTTATAGTGTGGGTGTGACATATAGGGGGGGACTGATAAGGGGGGACTTATGGGGGGGGGACTTATAGGGAGGGGGGGGACTTATATAGGGGGGGGCTTATAGAGGGGGGACTTATAGGGAGGGGGAACTTATAGGGGTGGGACTTATAGGGGGGGGACTAAAGGGAGGGGACTTATAGGGGGGGGGACTTAAAAGGAAGGGGGGACTTATTAGGGAGGGGGACTTATGGGGGGGGACTTACAGGGGGAGGGGCTTATAGGTGGGGGGACTTCTTAGGGGGGGACTTATGGGGGGGGGTGACTTATTAGGGAGGGACTTAAAGGGAGGGGGGACTTATAAGGGGGGGGACTTTTAAGGGGGGGACTTATAATGGTGGGGGACTTATGGGGGAAGACTTATGGTGGGGGGGGGGGGGACTTATAAGGGCGGGGGACTTATGGAGGAGGACTTATAAGGAAGGGGGGACTTATAGGGGGGTACTTATAGAGGGGGTGGACGGGACTTATAGGGGGGGGGACTCTTAGGGAGGGGACTTATAAGGGGGGGTACTTATAGGGGTGGGGGATGGGAATTATAAGGGGGGGGGACTATTAGGGGGGGGACTTTTAGGGGGGTGGACTTATATTGTGGGGGTGACTTATAGGGGGGGACTTATAAGGGGTGGGACTTATATTGTGGGGGTGACTTATAGGGGGGGACTTATAAGGGGGGGACTTATAGGGTTGGGGGTGACTTATAGGGGGGGACTTATAAGGGGGGGGACTTATGGTGGGGGACTTATAGGGGGGGGGACTTTTAGGGAGGGAGGGGACTTATAGGGGGGGGGGGTACTTTTAGAGGGGAGGGATGGGAATTATAGGGGGGGGACTTATTAGGGAGGGGGACTTATGGGGGGGGGGACTTACAGGGGGAGGGGACTTATAGGTGGGGGGACTTCTTAGGGGGGGACTTATGGGGGGGTGACTTATTAGGGAGGGACTTAAAGGGAGGGGGGACTTATAGGGAGGGACTTATAGGGGAGGGGGACTCATAGGGGGGAGGACTTATAGGGGGGGGACTAAAGGGGGGGGGGGACATATAAGGGGGGGGACTTATAGGGGGGGGGGACCTATAGGTGTGGGGGACTTATAAGGGAGGGGGGACTTTTAAGGGGGGGGGCTTACAGGGGGAGGGGACTTATAGGGGGTGGGGACTTATAGGGAGGGGGGTGACCTATAGGGGTGGGACTTATAGGGAGGGGGACTTATAGGGGGGTGGGGACTTATAGGGAGGGGGACTTATAAATGTGGGGGACTTATAGGGGGGGGTGACTTATAAGGGGGGGGACTTATAGGAGGAGGACTTATAATTGGGGGGACTTATGGGGGGGTGGACTTATAAGGGGTGGGACTTAAGGTGGGGGGGACATCTAGGTGGGGACTTATAAGGGGGGGACTTATGGGGGGGGTTGACTTATTAGGGAGGGACTTATAGGGGGGGGGACTAATAGGGGGGGGGACTTATAGGGGGTGGGGACTTATAGGGGAGGGGACTTATAGGGGGGGGTACTTTTAGAGGGGAGGGATGGGAATTATAGGGGGGGGGACTATTAGGGGGGGGACTTAAAAGGGGGGGGGCTTATAAGGGGGTTGGGCTTATAGTGTGGGGGTGGCTTATAGGGGGGGATTTATAAGGGGGGACTTATAGGGGGGTAAGACTTAAAAGGGGGTGGGACTTTTAGGGGGGGGGACTTATAGGGGGTAACTTATAAGGGTGGGGGACTTATATTGGAGGGGGGACTTATAGATGAGGGACTTATAGGGGGGTACTTATAGAGGGGGTGGATGGGACTTATAGGGGGGGGGGACTCTTAGGGAGGGGACTTATAAGGGGGGGTACTTATAGGGGTGGGGGATTGGAATTATAAGGGGGGGGGACTATTAGGGGGGGGACTTATAGTGGGGTGGACTTATATTGTGGGGGTGACTTATAGGGGGGGACTTATAAGGGGTGGGACTTATATTGTGGGGGAGACTTATAGGGGGGGACTTATAAGGGGGGGACTTATAGGGTGGGGGTGACTTATAGGGGGAGACTTATAAGGGGGGGGACTTATGGTGGGGGACTTATAGGGGGGGGGGGACTTTTAGGGTGGGAGGGGACTTATAGGGGGTGTGGACTTATAGGGGAGGGGACTTATAGGGGGGGTACTTTTAGAGGGGAGGGATGGGAATTATAGGGGGGGGACTATTAGGGGGGGGACTTATAAGGAAGGGGGGACTTATAGGGGGGGGGGACTTATAGGGGGGGAGGGACTTATAGGGGGGGGGACTAAAGGGGGGGGGGACCTCTAAGTTTGGGGGACTTATAAGGGTGGGGGACTTATGGGGGGGACTAATAGGGGTGGGACTTATAGGGGGGGGGGTACTTATAAAGGGGAGGGATGGGAATTAAGGGGGGGGCCTTAAAAGGGGGGGGGGACTTATAAGGGGGGTGGACTTATAGTGTGGTGGTGGCTTATAGGGGGGGATTTATAAGGGGGGGACTTCTAGGGTGGGGGTGACTTATAGGGGGGGACTTATAAGGGGTAGACTTATAGGGGGGGACTTATAGGGGCGGGACTTATAGGGGGTGACTTATAGGGGGGGGACTTATAGGGGGGGACTTATAAGGGGGGAGGACTTATAAGGGGGGCACTTATAGGGAGGGGACTTATAGGGGGGGACTTATAAGGGGGGGGACTTATAGTGGGGGGGGGACTTATAGGGGGGGGGACTTATTGGGGAGGGGACTTATAGGGGGGGGTACTTTTAGAGGGGAGGGATGGGAATTATAGGGGGGGGACTTATAAGGGGAGGGGACTGTTAGGGGGGGGACTTAAAAGGGGGGGGGACTTATAAGGGTGGGGGACTTATGGTGGGGACTTATAGGAAGAGGGGGACTTATAGTGGGGGGACTTATAGGGGGGGGTACTTATAGAGGGGGGGATGGACTTATAGGGGGGAGGGACTTATAGGGAGAGGGCCTTATAGGGAGGGGGACTTATAGGGGGGTGGGGAGTTATAGGGGCGGGACTAAAGGGGGGGGGACATATAAGGGGGGAGGGATTTATAGGGGGGGGGACTAAAGGGGGGTAACTTATAAGGGTGGGGAACTTATGAAGGGGACTTATGGGGGGGGGGGACTTACAGGGGGAGGGGACTTATAGGGGGTGGGGACTTATTGGGGAGGGGACTTATAGGGGGTGGGGACTTATTGGGGAGGGGACTTATAGGGAGGGGGTACTTTTAGAGGGGAGGGATGGGAATTATAGGGGGGGGACTTATAAGGGGAGGGGACTATTAGGGGGGGGACTTAAAAGGGGGGGGACTTATAAGGGTGGGGGACTTATGGTGGGGACTTATAGGAAGAGGGGGACTTATAGTGGGGGGACTTATAGGGGGGGTACTTATAGAGGGGGGACTTATAGGGGGGGAAACTTATAGGGGGAGGACTTATAGGGAGGGACTTCTAAGGGGGGGGACTTATAGGGGGGGGGCTTATAGGGGAGGTAGTTATAGGAGGGGTGACTTATAGGGGTGACTTATAGGGGCGGACTTATAAGGGGGGGGGGACATATATGGGAGGGGGGACTTATAGATGGGGGACTTATTGGGGGGGACTTATAGGGGGGGGACTTATAAAGGGGGGGTGGGGACTTATAGGGAGTGGGGACTTATAGGGGGGGGGGACTAAAGGGGGGGGGACATATAAGGGGGGGGGACTTATAGGGGGGGGGGACCTATAGGTGTGGGGGACTTATAAGGAAGGGGTGACCTTTAAGGGGGGGGGGCTTACAGGGGTGGGGACTTATAGGGGGTGGGGACTTATAGGGAGGGGGGTGACCTATAGGGGGGGGGACTTATAGGGAGGGGGACTTATAGGGGGGGGTGACTTATAAGGGGGGGGACTTATAGGAGGAGGACCTATAATTGGGGGGACTTATGGGGGGGGGACTTATAAGGGGTGGGACTTAAGGTGGGGGGGACATATAGGGGGGGACTTATAAGAGGGGGGACTTATGGGGGGGGTTGACTTATTATGGAGGGACTTATTGGGGGGGACTTATAGGGGGGGGGGGGGACTTATAGGGGAGGGGGACTCATAGGGGGGGGACTTATAAGGGTGGGGGACTTATGGGGGGGACCTATAGGGGGGAGACTTACAGGGGGAGGGGTCTTATAGGGGGTGGGGACTTATAGAAGAGGGGACTTATAGGGGGGGGTACTTTTAGAGGGGAGGGATGGGAATTATAGGGGGGGGACTTATAAGGGGGGGGGGGGACTATTAGGGGGGGACTTAAAAGGGGGGGGGGACTTATAAGGGGGGTGGACTTATAGTTTGGGGGTGGCTTATAGGGGGGGATTTATAAGGGGGGACTTAAAGGGTGGGGGTGACTTATAGGGGGGTGGGACTTATAGGGAGGGGGGACTTATAGGGAGGGCGCCTTATAGGGAGGGGGACTTATAGGGGGGTGGGGAGTTATAGGGGGGGTACTTATAAGGGGAGGACTTTTAAGGGGGGGGGACTTATAATGGTGGGGGACTTATGGTGGGGACTTATAGGGGGAGGGTGACTTATAGTGGTGGTACTTATAGAGGGGGGGGATGGAATTATAGGGGGGGACTTATAAGGGGGGGGACTTATGGGGTGGGACTTATAGGGGGAGGGGGACTTATAGGGGGGGACTTATAAGGGGGGGACTATTAAGGGGGGACTTATAAGGGTGGGGGACTTATAAGGGGGTAGGACTTATAGTGTGGGTGTGACATATAGGGGGGGACTGATAAGGGGGGACTTATGGGGGGGGGACTTATAGGGAGGGGGGGGACTTATATAGGGGGGGGCTTATAGAGGGGGGACTTATAGGGGGGGGGAACTTATAGGGGTGGGACTTATAGGGGGGGGACTAAAGGGAGGGGACTTATAGGGGGGGGGACTTAAAAGGAAGGGGGGACTTATTAGGGAGGGGGACTTATGGGGGGGGGACTTACAGGGGGAGGGGACTTATAGGTGGGGGGACTTCTTAGGGGGGGACTTATTGGGGGGGGTGACTTATTAGGGAGGGACTTAAAGGGAGGGGGGACTTATAGGGGAGGGGGACTCATAGGGGGGAGGACTTATAGGGGGGGGACTAAAGGGGGGGGGGACATATAAGGGGGTGGACTTATAGGGGGGGGGGACCTAAAGGTGTGGGGGACTTATAAGGGAGGGGGGACTTTTAAGGGGGGGGGCTTACAAGGGGAGGGGACTTATAGGGGGTGGGGACTTATAGGGAGGGGGGTGACCTATAGGGGGGGGACTTATAGGGAGGGGGACTTATAGGGGGGTGGGGAGTTATAGGGGGGGGGGGACTTATAAGGGGGGGGACTTTTAAGGGGGGGACTTATAATGGTGGGGGACTTATGGGGGAAGACTTATGGTGGGGGGGGGGGGACTTATAAGGGCGGGGGACTTATGGAGGAGGACTTATAAGGAAGGGGGGACTTATAGGGGGGTACTTATAGAGGGGGTGGATGGGACTTATAGGGGGGGGGACTCTTAGGGAGGGGACTTATAAGGGGGGGGTACTTATAGGGGTGGGGGATGGGAATTATAAGGGGGGGGGGGACTATTAGGGGGGGGACTTATAAGGGGGGGGACTTATAGGGGGGGGGACTTATAGGGGGGGACTTATAGGGGGGGACTTATAAGGGGGGGGACATATAGTGGGGGGGGGACTTATAGGAGGAGGACTTATAATGGGGGGGACTTATGGGGGGGGGGGGACTTATAAGGGGTGGGACTTAAGGTGGGGGGGACATATAGGGGGGGAAGGACTTAAAGGGGAGGGGGACTTATAGGTGGAGGGACTTATTAGGGGGGGACTTATGGGGGGGGTTGACTTATTAGGGGGTGACTTATAGGGGGGTGGGACTTATAGGGAGGGGGGACTTATAGGGAGGGCGCCTTATAGGGAGGGGGACTTATAGGGGGGTGGGGAGTTATAGGGGGGGGTACTTATAAGGGGAGGACTTTTAAGGGGGGGGGACTTATAATGGTGGGGGACTTATGGTGGGGACTTATAGGGGGAGGGTGACTTATAGTGGTGGTACTTATAGAGGGGGGGGATGGAATTATAGGGGGGGACTTATAAGGGGGGGGACTTATGGGGTGGGACTTATAGGGGGAGGGGGACTTATAGGGGGGGACTTATAAGGGGGGGACTATTAAGGGGGGACTTATAAGGGTGGGGGACTTATAAGGGGGTAGGACTTATAGTGTGGGTGTGACATATAGGGGGGGACTGATAAGGGGGGACTTATGGGGGGGGGACTTATAGGGAGGGGGGGGACTTATATAGGGGGGGGCTTATAGAGGGGGGACTTATAGGGGGGGGGGAACTTATAGGGGTGGGACTTATAGGGGGGGGACTAAAGGGAGGGGACTTATAGGGGGGGGGACTTAAAAGGAAGGGGGGACTTATTAGGGAGGGGGACTTATGGGGGGGGGGACTTACAGGGGGAGGGGACTTATAGGTGGGGGGACTTCTTAGGGGGGGACTTATGGGGGGGGTGACTTATTAGGGAGGGACTTAAAGGGAGGGGGGACTTATAAGGGGGGGGACTTTTAAGGGGGGGACTTATAATGGTGGGGGACTTATGGGGGAAGACTTATGGTGGGGGGGGGGGGGGACTTATAAGGGCGGGGGACTTATGGAGGAGGACTTATAAGGAAGGGGGGACTTATAGGGGGGGTACTTATAGAGGGGGTGGATGGGACTTATAGGGGGGGGGACTCTTAGGGAGGGGACTTATAAGGGGGGGTACTTATAGGGGTGGGGGATGGGAATTATAAGGGGGGGGACTATTAGGGGGGGGACTTTTAGGGGGGTGGACTTATATTGTGGGGGTGACTTATAGGGGGGGACTTATAAGGGGTGGGACTTATATTGTGGGGGTGACTTATAGGGGGGGACTTATAAGGGGGGGACTTATAGGGTTGGGGGTGACTTATAGGGGGGGACTTATAAGGGGGGGGACTTATGGTGGGGGACTTATAGGGGGGGGGACTTTTAGGGAGGGAGGGGACTTATAGGGGGGGGGGTACTTTTAGAGGGGAGGGATGGGAATTATAGGGGGGGGACTTATTAGGGAGGGGGACTTATGGGGGGGGGGGGACTTACAGGGGGAGGGGACTTATAGGTGGGGGGACTTCTTAGGGGGGGACTTATGGGGGGGTGACTTATTAGGGAGGGACTTAAAGGGAGGGGGGACTTATAGGGAGGGACTTATAGGGGAGGGGGACTCATAGGGGGGAGGACTTATAGGGGGGGGACTAAAGGGGGGGGGGGACATATAAGGGGGGGGACTTATAGGGGGGGGGGACCTATAGGTGTGGGGGACTTATAAGGGAGGGGGGACTTTTAAGGGGGGGGGCTTACAGGGGGAGGGGACTTATAGGGGGTGGGGACTTATAGGGAGGGGGGTGACCTATAGGGGTGGGACTTATAGGGAGGGGGACTTATAGGGGGGCGGGGACTTATAGGGAGGGGGACTTATAAATGTGGGGGACTTATAGGGGGGGGTGACTTATAAGGGGGGGGACTTATAGGAGGAGGACTTATAATTGGGGGGACTTATGGGGGGGTGGACTTATAAGGGGTGGGACTTAAGGTGGGGGGGACATCTAGGTGGGGACTTATAAGGGGGGGACTTATGGGGGGGGTTGACTTATTAGGGAGGGACTTATAGGGGGGGGGACTAATAGGGGGGGGGACTTATAGGGGAGGGGGACTCATAGGGGGTGGGACTTATAGGGGGGGAGGGAATTATAGGGGGGGGTACTTATAAAGGGGAGGGATGGGAATTAAGGGGGGGGACTTATAAGGGTGGGGGACTATTAGGGGGGGGGCCTTAAAAGGGGGGGGGGACTTATAAGGGGGGTGGACTTATAGGGTGGTGGTGGCTTATAGGGGGGGATTTATAAGGGGGGGACTTCTAGGGTGGGGGTGACTTATAGGGGGGGACTTATAAGGGGGGGGGGGACTTTTGGCGGGAGACTTAAGGGGGGGGGGACTTATAAGGGGTAGACTTATAGGGGGGGGACTTATAGGGGCGGGACTTATAGGGGGGGGACTTATAGGGGGGGACTTATAAGGGGGGAGGACTTATAAGGGGGGCACTTATAGGGAGGGGACTTATAGGGGGGGATTTATAAGGGGGGGGACTTATAGTGGGGGGGTGACTTATAGGGGGGGGGGGGGACTTATATGGGGGGGGGACTTATAGGGGCGGGACTTATAAGGGGTGGGACTTAAGGTGGGGGGGACATATAGGGGGGGAAGGACTTAAAGGGGAGGGGGACTTATAGGTGGGGGGACTTATTAGGGGGGGACTTATGGGGGGGGTTGACTTATTAGGGAGGGACTAATAGGGGGGTGGACTTATAGGGGGGGGGGGACTTATAGGGGAGGGGGACTAATAGGGGGGGGACTTATAGGGGGGGAGGTACTTATAGGGGAGGGGACTTATAGGGGGGGGTACTTTTAGAGGGGAGGGATGGGAATTATAGGGGTGGGACTTATAAGGGGAGGGGACTATTAGGGGGGGGACTTAAAAGGGGGGGGGACTTATAAGGGTGGGGGACTTATGGTGGGGACTTATAGGAAGAGGGGGACTTATAGTGGGGGACTTATAGGGGGGGGTACTTATAGAGGGGGGGATGGACTTATAGGGGGGGGACTTATAGGGGGAGGGGAGTTATAGGGGGGGGACTTATAAGGGGGGGGGGGACTTTTAGGGGGGGGGGACTTATAATGGTGGGGGACTTATGGGGGAAGACTTATGGTGGGGGGGAACTTATAGGGGGGGACTTATCAGGAAGGGGGGACTTATAAGTTGGGGGGGGACTTATAAGGGTGGGGGACTTATGGTGGGGACTTATAAGAAGAGGGGGACTTATAGTGGGGGGACTTATAGGGGGGGTACTTATAGAGGGGGGGATGGACTTATAGGGGGGGGGGGACTTATAAGAGTGGGACTTATAGGGGGGGGGACTTATAGGGAGGGGGGGGATTCTTAGGGTGGGACTTACAGGGGGAGGGGACTTATAGGGGGTGGGGACTTATAGGGGAGGGGACTTATAGGGGGGGGTACTTTTAGAGGGGAGGGATGGGAATTATAGGGGGGGGGGACTATTAGGGGGGGGACTTAAAAGGGGGGGGGGCTTATAAGGGGGGTGGGCTTATAGTGTGGGGGTGGCTTATAGGGGGGGATTTATAAGGGGGGACTTATAGGGGGGTAAGACTTAAAAGGGGGTGGGACTTATAAGGGGGGTTGACTTATAGTGTGGTGGTGGCTTATAGGGGGGGATTTATAAGGGGGGGACTTCTAGGGTGGGGGTGACTTATAGGGGGGGACTTATAGGGGGGGACTTATAAGGGGGGGGGACTTATAGGGGGGGGGGACTTATTGGGGAGGGGACTTATAGGGGGGGGTACTTTTAGAGGGGGGGATGGGAATTATTGGGGGGGGACTTAAAAGGGGGGGGGACTTATAAGGGTGGGGGACTTATGGTGGGGACTTATAGGAAGAGGGGGACTTATAGGGGGGGACTTATAGGGGGGGACTTATAAGGGGGAGGGACTTATAAAGGGGGGGAATTATAGGGGGGGGACTTATAGGGGGGGGACTTATAGGGGAGGTAGTTATAGGAGGGGTGACTTATAGGGGTGACTTATAGGGGCGGACTTATAAGGGGGGGGGACTTATAGGGTGGGGGTGACTTATAGGAGGGGACCAATGGTGGGGGACTTATAGGGGGGGGGGACTTATAAGGGGGGGCTTATAGAGGGGGGGACTAATAGGGAGGGGGGGACTAATAGGGAGGGGGGGGGACTTATAGGGTTGGGGACTTATAGGGAGGGAGACTTATAGGGGGGGGGTGACTTATAGGGGGGTAAGACTTATAAGGGGGGGGGGGACTTTTAGGGGGGGGGACTTATAGGGGGTAACTTATAAGGGTGGGGGACTTATATTGGAGGGGGGACTTATAGATGAGGGACTTATAGGGGGGTACTTATAGAGGGGGTGGATGGGACTTATAGGGGGGGGGGACTCTTAGGGAGGGGACTTATAAGGGGGGGTACTTATAGGGGTGGGGGATTGGAATTATAAGGGGGGGGGGAACTATTAGGGGGGGGACTTATAGTGGGGTGGACTTATATTGTGGGGGTGACTTATAGGGGGGGACTTATAAGGGGTGGGACTTATATTGTGGGGGAGACTTATAGGGGGGGACTTATAAGGGGGGGACTTATAGGGTGGGGGTGACTTATAGGGGGAGACTTATAAGGGGGGGGACTTATGGTGGGGGACTTATAGGGGGGGGGGACTTTTAGGGAAGAAGGGGACTTATAGGGGGTGTGGACTTATAGGGGAGGGGACTTATAGGGGGGGTACTTTTAGAGGGGAGGGATGGGAATTATAGGGGGGGGACTATTAGGGGGGGGACTTATAAGGAAGGGGGGACTTATAGGGGGGGGGACTTATAGGGGGGGAGGGACTTATAGGGGGGGGGACTAAAGGGGGGGGGACCTCTAAGTTTGGGGGACTTATAAGGGTGGGGGACTTATGGGGGGAACTTATAGGGGTGGGACTTATAGGGGGGGGTACTTATAAAGGGGAGGGATGGGAATTAAGGGGGGGGCCTTAAAAGGGGGGGGGACTTATAAGGGGGGTGGACTTATAGTGTGGTGGTGGCTTATAGGGGGGGATTTATAAGGGGGGGACTTCTAGGGTGGGGGTGACTTATAGGGGGGGACTTATAAGGGGTAGACTTATAGGGGGGGACTTATAGGGGCGGGACTTATAGGGGGTGACTTATAGGGGGGGGACTTATAGGGGGGGACTTATAAGGGGGGAGGACTTATAAGGGGGGCACTTATAGGGAGGGGACTTATAGGGGGGGACTTATAAGGGGGGGGGACTTATAGTGGGGGGGGGGACTTATAGGGGGGGGGACTTATTGGGGAGGGGACTTATAGGGGGGGGTACTTTTAGAGGGGAGGGATGGGAATTATAGGGGGGGGACTTATAAGGGGAGGGGACTATTAGGGGGGGGACTTAAAAGGGGGGGGGGACTTATAAGGGTGGGGGACTTATGGTGGGGACTTATAGGAAGAGGGGGACTTATAGTGGGGGGACTTATAGGGGGGGTACTTATAGAGGGGGGGATGGACTTATAGGGGGGAGGGACTTATAGGGAGAGGGCCTTATAGGGAGGGGGACTTATAGGGGGGTGGGGAGTTATAGGGGCGGGACTAAAGGGGGGGGGACATATAAGGGGGGAGGGATTTATAGGGGGTGGACTAAAGGGGGGGGACTTATAAGGGTGGGGAACTTATGAAGGGGACTTATGGGGGGGGGGGACTTACAGGGGGAGGGGACTTATAGGGGGTGGGGACTTATTGGGGAGGGGACTTATAGGGGGTGGGGACTTATTGGGGAGGGGACTTATAGAGGGGGGGGGGTACTTTTAGAGGGGAGGGATGGGAATTATAGGGGGGGGACTTATAAGGGGAGGGGACTATTAGGGGGGGGACTTAAAAGGGGGGGGACTTATAAGGGTGGGGGACTTATGGTGGGGACTTATAGGAAGAGGGGGACTTATAGTGGGGGGACTTATAGGGGGGGGTACTTATAGAGGGGGGACTTATAGGGGGGGGAAACTTATAGGGGGAGGACTTATAGGGAGGGACTTCTAAGGGGGGGGGACTTATAGGGGGGGGGGCTTATAGGGGAGGTAGTTATAGGAGGGGTGACTTATAGGGGTGACTTATAGGGGCGGACTTATAAGGGGGGGGGGGGACATATATGGGAGGGGGGACTTATAGATGGGGACTTATTGGGGGGGACTTATAGGGGGGGGACTTATAAAGGGGGGGTGGGGACTTATAGGGAGTGGGGACTTATAGGGGGGGGGACTAAAGGGGGGGGGACATATAAGGGGGGGGGACTTATAGGGGGGGGGGGACCTATAGGTGTGGGGGACTTATAGGGAGGGGGGTGACCTATAGGGGTGGGACTTATAGGGAGGGGGACTTATAGGGGGGTGGGGACTTATAGGGAGGGGGACTTATAAATGTGGGGGACTTATAGGGGGGGGTGACTTATAAGGGGGGGGACTTATAGGAGGAGGACTTATAATTGGGGGGACTTATGGGGGGGTGGACTTATAAGGGGTGGGACTTAAGGTGGGGGGGACATCTAGGTGGGGACTTATAAGGGGGGGACTTATGGGGGGGGGTTGACTTATTAGGGAGGGACTTATAGGGGGGGGGACTAATAGGGGGGGGGACTTATAGGGGAGGGGGACTCATAGGGGGTGGGACTTATAGGGGGGGAGGGACTTATAGGGGGGGTACTTATAAAGGGGAGGGATGGGAATTAAGGGGGGGGACTTATAAGGGTGGGGGACTATTAGGGGGGGGGGCCTTAAAAGGGGGGGGGACTTATAAGGGGGGTGGACTTATAGGGTGGTGGTGGCTTATAGGGGGGGATTTATAAGGGGGGGACTTCTAGGGTGGGGGTGACTTATAGGGGGGGACTTATAAGGGGGGGGGGACTTTTGGAGGGAGACTTAAGGGGGGGGGGACTTATAAGGGGTAGACTTATAGGGGGGGGACTTATAGGGGCGGGACTTATAGGGGGGGGACTTATAGGGGGGGACTTATAAGGGGGGAGGACTTATAAGGGGGGCACTTATAGGGAGGGGACTTATAGGGGGGGATTTATAAGGGGGGGGACTTATAGTGGGGGGGTGACTTATAGGGGGGGGGGGACTTATATGGGGGGGGACTTATAGGGGCGGGACTTATAAGGGGTGGGACTTAAGGTGGGGGGGACATATAGGGGGGGAAGGACTTAAAGGGGAGGGGGACTTATAGGTGGGGGGACTTATTAGGGGGGGACTTATGGGGGGGGTTGACTTATTAGGGAGGGACTAATAGGGGGGTGGACTTATAGGGGGGGGGGACTTATAGGGGAGGGGGACTAATAGGGGGGGGACTTATAGGGGGGGAGGGACTTATAGGGGGGGGGACTAAAGGGGGGGGACTTATGAAGGGGACTTATAGGGGGGGGACTTACAGGGGGAGGGGACTTATAGGGGGTGGGGACTTATTGGGGAGGGGACTTATAGGGGGTGGGGACTTATTGGGGAGGGGACTTATAGGGGGGGGTACTTTTAGAGGGGAGGGATGGGAATTATAGGGGGGGGACTTATAAGGGGAGGGGACTATTAGGGGGGGGACTTAAAAGGGGGGGGGACTTATAAGGGTGGGGGACTTATGGTGGGGACTTATAGGAAGAGGGGGACTTATAGTGGGGGACTTATAGGGGGGGGTACTTATAGAGGGGGGGATGGACTTATAGGGGGGGGACTTATAGGGGGAGGGGAGTTATAGGGGGGGGACTTATAAGGGGGGGGGGACTTTTAGGGGGGGGGGGACTTATAATGGTGGGGGACTTATGGGGGAAGACTTATGGTGGGGGGGAACTTATAGGGGGGGACTTATCAGGAAGGGGGGACTTATAAGTTGGGGGGGGGACTTATAAGGGTGGGGGACTTATGGTGGGGACTTATAAGAAGAGGGGGACTTATAGTGGGGGGACTTATAGGGGGGGTACTTATAGGGGGGGGGGGGACTTATAAGAGTGGGACTTATAGGGGGGGGGACTTATAGGGAGGGGGGGGATTCTTAGGGTGGGACTTACAGGGGGAGGGGACTTATAGGGGGTGGGGACTTATAGGGGAGGGGACTTATAGGGGGGGGTACTTTTAGAGGGGAGGGATGGGAATTATAGGGGGGGGACTATTAGGGGGGGGACTTAAAAGGGGGGGGGGCTTATAAGGGGGGTGGGCTTATAGTGTGGGGGTGGCTTATAGGGGGGGATTTATAAGGGGGGACTTATAGGGGGGTAAGACTTAAAAGGGGGTGGGACTTATAAGGGGGGTGGACTTATAGTGTGGTGGTGGCTTATAGGGGGGGATTTATAAGGGGGGGACTGGGGGGGACTTCTAGGGTGGGGGTGACTTATAGGGGGGGACTTATAAGGGGTAGACTTATAGGGGGGGACTTATAGGGGCGGGACTTATAAGGGGTGACTTATAGGGGGGGGACTTATAGGGGGGGACTTATAAGGGGGGAGGACTTATAAGGGGGGCACTTATAGGGAGGGGACTTATAGGGGGGGACTTATAAGGGGGGGGACTTATAGGGGGGGGGGACTTATTGGGGAGGGGACTTATAGGGGGGGGTACTTTTAGAGGGGAGGGATGGGAATTATAGGGGGGGGACTTAAAAGGGGGGGGGACTTATAAGGGTGGGGGACTTATGGTGGGGACTTATAGGAAGAGGGGGACTTATAGGGGGGGACTTATAGGGGGGGACTTATAAGGGGGAGGGACTTATAAAGGGGGGGAATTATAGGGGGGGGACTTATAGGGGGGGACTTATAGGGGAGGTAGTTATAGGAGGGGTGACTTATAGGGGTGACTTATAGGGGCGGACTTATAAGGGGGGGGGACTTATAGGGTGGGGGTGACTTATAGGAGGGGACCAATGGTGGGGGACTTATAGGGGGGGGGGACTTATAAGGGGGGCTTATAGAGGGGGGGACTAATAGGGAGGGGGGGGGACTAATAGGGAGGGGGGGGGACTTATAGGGTTGGGGACTTATAGGGAGGGAGACTTATAGGGGGGGTGACTTATAGGGGGGTAAGACTTATAAGGGGGGGGGGACTTTTAGGGGGGGGGACTTATAGGGGGTAACTTATAAGGGTGGGGGACTTATATTGGAGGGGGGACTTATAGATGAGGGACTTATAGGGGGGTACTTATAGAGGGGGTGGATGGGACTTATAGGGGGGGGGACTCTTAGGGAGGGGACTTATAAGGGGGGGTACTTATAGGGGTGGGGGATTGGAATTATAAGGGGGGGGACTATTAGGGGGGGGACTTATAGTGGGGTGGACTTATATTGTGGGGGTGACTTATAGGGGGGGACTTATAAGGGGTGGGACTTATATTGTGGGGGAGACTTATAGGGGGGGACTTATAAGGGGGGACTTATAGGGTGGGGGTGACTTATAGGGGGAGACTTATAAGGGGGGGGACTTATGGTGGGGGACTTATAGGGGGGGGGGGACTTTTAGGGAGGGAGGGGACTTATAGGGGGTGTGGACTTATAGGGGAGGGGACTTATAGGGGGGGTACTTTTAGAGGGGAGGGATGGGAATTATAGGGGGGGGACTATTAGGGGGGGGACTTATAAGGAAGGGGGGACTTATTAGGGAGGGGGACTTATGGGGGGAGGACTTATAGGGGGGGGACTAAATGGGTGGGGACATATAAGGGGGTGGACTTATAGGGGGGGGGGACCTAAAGGTGTGGGGGACTTATAAGGGAGGGGGGACTTTTAAGGGGGGGGCTTACAGGGGGAGGGGACTTATAGGGGGTGGGGACTTATAGGGAGGGGGGTGACCTATAGGGGGGGGACTTATAGGGAGGGGGACTTATAGGGGGGTGGGGAGTTATAGGGGGGGGGGACTTATAAGGGGGGGGACTTTTAAGGGGGGGGACTTATAATGGTGGGGGACTTATGGGGGAAGACTTATGGTGGGGGGGGGGACTTATAAGGGCGGGGGACTTATGGAGGAGGACTTATAAGGAAGGGGGGACTTATAGGGGGGTACTTATAGAGGGGGTGGATGGGACTTATAGGGGGGGGGGACTCTTAGGGAGGGGACTTATAAGGGGGGGTACTTATAGGGGTGGGGGATGGGAATTATAAGGGGGGGGGACTATTAGGGGGGGGGACTTATAGGGGGGTGGACTTATATTGTGGGGGTGACTTATAGGGGGGGACTTATAAGGGGTGGGACTTATATTGTGGGGGTGACTTATAGGGGGGGACTTATAAGGGGGGGACATATAGGGTGGGGGTGACTTATAGGGGGGGACTTATAAGGGGGGGGACTTATGGTGGGGGACTTATAGGGGGGGGGACTTTTAGGGAGGGAGGGGACTTATAGGGGGGGGGTACTTTTAGAGGGGAGGGATGGGAATTATAGGGGGGGGACTTATTAGGGAGGGGGACTTATGGGGGGGGGACTTACAGGGGGAGGGGACTTATAGGTGGGGGGACTTCGTAGGGGGGGACTTATAGGGGGGGGTGACTTATTAGGGAGGGACTTAAAGGGAGGTGGGACTTATAGGGGGGGACATATAGGGGAGGGGGACTCATAGGGGGGAGGACTTATAGGGGGGGGACTAAAGGGGGGGGGACATATAAGGGGGGGGGACTTATAGGGGGGGGGGACTTATAGTGGGGGGACTTATAGGGAGGGGGGGGATTCTTAGGGTGGGACTTACAGGGGGAGGGGACTTAAAGGGGGTGGAGACTTATAGGGGAGGGGACTTATAGGGGTGGTACTAATAGAGGGGGGGGGATGGAATTATAGGGGGGGGACTTATAAGGGGGGGGACTTATGGGGTGGGGACTTATGGGGTGGGACTTATAGGGGGAGGGGGACTTATAGGGGGGGGACTTATAAGGGGGGGGGGGACTTATAAGGGGGTGGGACTTATAGTGTGGGTGTGACTTATAGGGGGGGACTGATAAGGGGGGGACTTATGGGGGGTGACTTATAGGGGGGGGGACTTAAATAGGAGGGGGCTTATAGAGGGGGGACTTATAGGGGGGGGAACTTATAGGGGGGGGACTTATAGGGGGGGGACTTCTAAGGGGGGGACTTATAGGGGGGGGCTTATAGGGGAGGTAGTTATAGGAGGGGTGACTTATAGGGGTGACTTATAGGGGCGGACTTATAAGGGGGGGGGGGAATTATAGGGTGGGGGTGACTTATAGGAGGGGACCAATGGTGGGGGACTTATAGGGGGGGGGACTTATAAGGGGGGGCTTATAGAGGGGGGGACTAATAGGGAGGGGGGGGACTAATAGGGAGGGGGGGGACTTATAGGAGTGGGGACTTATAGGGAGGGAGACTTATAGGGGGGGTGACTTATAGGGGGGGGGGACCTATAGGTGTGGGGGACTTATAAGGGAGGGGTGACTTTTAAGGGGGGGGGGCTTACAGGGGGAGGGGACTTATAGGGGGTGGGGACTTATAGGGAGGGGGGTGACCTATAGGGGGGGGACTTATAGGGAGGGTGAGTTATAGGGGGGGGGGACTTATAAGGGGGGGGACTTTTAAGGGGGGGGACTTTTAAGGGGGGGGACTTTTAAGGGGGGGACTTATAATGGTGGGGGACTTATGGGGGAAGACATATGGTGGGGGGGGACTTATAGGGGGGGGACTTATAAGGGTGGGGGATTTATGGTGGGCACTTATAGGGGAGGGTGACTTATAGTGGGGGGACATATAGGGAGGGGGGGGACTTATAGGGAGGGGGGGGATTCTTAGGGTGGGACTTACAGGGGGAGGGGACTTAAAGGGGTTGGAGACTTATAGGGGAGGGGAATTATAGGGGGGGTACTTATAGAGGGGGGGGATGGAATTATAGGGGGGGGACTTATAAGGGGTGGGACTTATGGGGTGGGACTTATAGGGGGAGGGGGACTTATAGGGGGGGGACTTATAAGGGGGGGGACTATTAAGGGGGGACTTATAAGGGTGGGGGACTTATAAGGGGGTGGGACTTATAGTGTGGGTGTGACATATAGGGGGGGACTGATAAGGGGGGGACTTATGGGGGGGGACTTATAGGGAGGGGGGGGACTTATATAGGGGGGGGCTTATAGAGGGGGGACTTATAGGGGGGGGAACTTATAGGGGGGGGGACTTATAGGGGGAGGACTAAAGGGAGGGGACTTATAGGGGGGGGGGACTTATAGGGGAAGGACTTATAGGGGGGAACTTATAGGGGGGGACTTATAAGGGGGAGGGACTTATAAAGGGGGGGAATTATAGGGGGGGGACTTATAGGGGGGGGACTTATAGGGGAGGTAGTTATAGGAGGGGTGACTTATAGGGGTGACTTATAGGGGCGGACTTATAAGGGGGGGGGGACTTATAGGGTGGGGGTGACTTATAGGAGGGGACCAATGGTGGGGGACTTATAGGGGGGGGGGACTTATAAGGGGGGGGCTTATAGAGGGGGGGACTAATAGGGAGGGGGTGGGACTAATAGGGAGGGGGGGGGACTTATAGGGTTGGGGACTTATAGGGAGGGAGACTTATAGGGGGGGGTGACTTATAGGGGGGTAAGACTTATAAGGGGGGGGGGACTTTTAGGGGGGGGGACTTATAGGGGGTAACTTATAAGGGTGGGGGACTTATATTGGAGGGGGGACTTATAGATGGGGGACTTATAGGGGGGTACTTATAGAGGGGGTGGATGGGACTTATAGGGGGGGGGGACTCTTAGGGAGGGGACTTATAAGGGGGGGTACTTATAGGGGTGGGGGATTGGAATTATAAGGGGGGGGGACTATTAGGGGGGGGACTTATAGAGGGGTGGACTTATATTGTGGGGGTGACTTATAGGGGGGGACTTATAAGGGGGGGACTTATAGGGTGTGGGTGACTTATAGGGGGAGACTTATAAGGGGGGGGACTTATGGTGGGGGACTTATAGGGGGGGGGGGGACTTTTAGGGAGGGAGGGGACTTATAGGGGGTGTGGACTTATAGGGGAGGGGACTTATAGGGGGGGTACTTTTAGAGGGGAGGGATGGGAATTATAGGGGGGGACTATTAGGGGGGGGACTTATAAGGAAGGGGGGACTTATTAGGGAGGGGGACTTATGGGGGGGGGACTTACAGGGGGAGGGGACTTATAGGTGGGGGGACTTCTTAGGGGGGGACTTATGGGGGGGGTGACTTATTAGGGAGGGACTCAAAGGGAGGGGGGACATATAGGGGGGGACTTATAGGGGAGGGGGACTCATAGGGGGGAGGACTTATTGGGGGTGACTAAAGGGGGGGGGACATATAAGGGGGGGGACTTATAGGGGGGGGGGACCTATAGGTGTGGGGGACTTATAAGGGAGGGGGGACTTTTAAGGGGGGGGCTTACAGGGGAGGGGACTTATAGGGGGTGGGGACTTATAGGGAGGGGGGTGACCTATAGGGGGGGGACTTATAGGGAGGGGGACTTATAGGGGGGTGGGGACTTATAGGGAGGGGGACTTATAAATGTGGGGGACTTATAGGGGGGGGGTGACTTATAAGGGGGGGGACTTATAGGAGGAGAACTTATAATTGGGGGGACTTATGGGGGGGTGGACTTATAAGGGGTGGGACTTAAGGTGGGGGGGACATATAGGGGGGGACTTATAAGGGGGGGACTTATGGGGGGGGTTGACTTATTAGGGAGGGACTTATAGGGGGGGGGGACTAATAGGGGGGGGGACTTATGGGGGAGGGGGACTCATAGGGGGGGGGGACTTATAGGGGGGGAGGGACTTATAGGGGGGGGGGACTAAAGGGGGGGGGGACCTCTAAGGTTGGGGACTTATAAGGGTGGGGGACTTATGGGGGGGACTTATAGGGGTGGGACTTATAGGGGGGGGGGTACTTATAAAGTGGAGGGATGGGAATTAAGGGGGTGGCCTTAAAAGGGGGGGGGGACTTATAAGGGGGGTGGACTTATAGTGTGGTGGTGGCTTATAGGGGGGGATTTATAAGGGGGGGACTTCTAGGGTGGGGGTGACTTATAGGGGGGGACTTATAAGGGGTAGACTTATAGGGGGGGACTTATAGGGGCGGGACTTATAGGGGGTGACTTATAGGGGGGGGACTTATAGGGGGGGACTTATAAGGGGGGAGGACTTATAAGGGGGGCACTTATAGGGAGGGGACTTATAGGGGGGGACTTATAAGGGGGGGGACTTATAGGGGGGGGGGACTTATTGGGGAGGGGACTTATAGGGGGGGGTACTTTTAGAGGGGAGGGATGGGAATTATAGGGGGGGGACTTAAAAGGGGGGGGGACTTATAAGGGTGGGGGACTTATGGTGGGGACTTATAGGAAGAGGGGGACTTATAGGGGGGGTACTTATAGAGGGGGGGATGGACTTATAGGGGGGAGGGACTTATAGGGAGAGGGCCTTATAGGGAGGGGGACTTATAGGGGGGTGGGGAGTTTATAGGGGGGGGACTAAAGGGGGGGGGACATATAAGGGGGGAGGGATTTATAGGGGGGGGGGACTAAAGGGGGGGGACTTATAAGGGTGGGGAACTTATGAAGGGGACTTATAGGGGGTGGACTTACAGGGGGAGGGGACTTATAGGGGGTGGGGACTTATTGGGGAGGGGACTTATAGGGGGTGGGGACTTATTGGGGAGGGGACTTATAGGGGGGGGTACTTTTAGAGGGGAGGGATGGGAATTATAGGGGGGGGACTTATAAGGGGAGGGGACTATTAGGGGGGGGGACTTAAAAGGGGGGGGGACTTATAAGGGTGGGGGACTTATGGTGGGGACTTATAGGAAGAGGGGGACTTATAGTGGGGGGACTTATAGGGGGGGGTACTTATAGAGGGGGGGATGGACTTATAGGGGGGGGGGACTTATAAGAGTGGGACTTATAGGGGGGGGGGACTTATAGGGAGGGGGGGGATTCTTAGGGTGGGACTTACAGGGGGAGGGGACTTATAGGGTTTGGAGACTTATAGGGGAGGGGACTTATAGGGGGGTACTTATAGAGGGGGGTGATGGAATTATAGGGGGAGGACTTATAGGGGGGGACTTATAAGGGGGGGGACTTATGGGGTGGGACTTATAGGGGAGGGGTACTTATAGGGGGGGGACTTATAAGGGGGGGACAATTAGGGGGGGACTGATAAGGGGGGGACTTATGGGGGGGACTTATAGGGGGGGGGGACTTATAAAGGGGGGGGCTTATAGAGGGGGGACTTATAGGGGGGGGAAACTTATAGGGGGAGGACTTATAGGGGGGGACTTCTAAGGGGGGGGACTTATAGGGGGGGGGCTTATAGGGGAGGTAGTTATAGGAGGGGTGACTTATAGGGGTGACTTATAGGGGCGGACTTATAAGGGGGGGGGGGGACATATATGGGAGGGGGGACTTATAGATGGGGGACTTATAGGGGGGACTTATAGGGGGGGGACTTATAAAGGGGGGGTGGGGACTTGTAGGGAGTGGGGACTTATAGGGGGGGGGGACTAAAGGGGGGGGGACATATAAGGGGGGGGGACTTATAGGGGGGGGGGGACCTATAGGTGTGGGGGACTTATAAGGGAGGGGTGACCTTTAAGGGGGGGGGGGCTTACAGGGGGAGGGGTCTTATAGGGGGTGGGGACTTATAGGGGAGGGGACTTATAGGGGGGGGGTACTTTTAGAGAGGAGGGATGGGAATTATAGGGGGGGGACTTATAAGGGGGGGGGGACTATTAGGGGGGGGGCTTAAAAGGGGGGGGGACTTATAAGGGGGGTGGACTTATAGTGTGGGGGTGGCTTATAGGGGGGGATTTATAAGGGGGGACTTAAAGGGTGGGGGTGACTTATAGGGGGGTGGGACTTATAGGGAGGGGGGGACTTATAGGGAGGGCGCCTTATAGGGAGGGGGACTTATAGGGGGGGGGGAGTTATAGGGGGGGTACTTATAAGGGGAGGACTTTTAAGGGGGGGGGACTAATAATGGTGGGGGACTTATGGTGGGGACTTATAGGGGGAGGGTGACTTATAGTGGGGGTACTTATAGAGGGGGGGGATGGAATTATAGGGGGGGACTTTTAAGGGGGGGGACTTATGGGGTGGGACTTATAGGGGGAGGGGGACTTATAGGGGGGGACTTATAAGGGGGGGACTATTAAGGGGGGACTTATAAGGGTGGGGGACTTATAAGGGGGTAGGACTTATAGTGTGGGTGTGACATATAGGGGGGACTGATAAGGGGGGACTTATGGGGGGGGACTTATAGGGAGGGGGGGGACTTATATAGGGGGGGGCTTATAGAGGGGGGACTTATAGGGGGGGGGGAACTTATAGGGGTGGGACTTATAGGGGGGGGACTAAAGGGAGGGGACTTATAGGGGGGGGACTTAAAAGGAAGGGGAGACTTATTAGGGAGGGGGACTTATGGGGGGGGGACTTACAGGGGGAGGGGACTTATAGGTGGGGGGACTTCTTAGGGGGGGACTTATGGGGGGGGTGACTTATTAGGGAGGGACTTAAAGGGAGGGGGGACTTATAGGGGAGGGGGACTCATAGGGGGGAGGACTTATAGGGGGGGGACTAAAGGGGGGGGGACATATAAGGGGGTGGACTTATAGGGGGGGGGGACCTAAAGGTGTGGGGGACTTATAAGGGAGGGGGGACTTTTAAGGGGGGGGCTTACAGGGGGAGGGGACTTATAGGGGGTGGGGACTTATAGGGAGGGGGGTGACCTATAGGGGGGGGACTTATAGGGAGGGGGACTTATAGGGGGGTGGGGAGTTATAGGGGGGGGGGACTTATAAGGGGGGGGACTTTTAAGGGGGGGGACTTATAATGGTGGGGGACTTATGGGGGAAGACTTATGGTGGGGGGAGGGACTTATAAGGGCGGGGGACTTATGGAGGAGGACTTATAAGGAAGGGGGGACTTATAGGGGGGTAATTATAGAGGGGGTGGATGGGACTTATAGGGGGGGGGGACTCTTAGGGAGGGGACTTATAAGGGGGGGTACTTATAGGGGTGGGGGATGGGAATTATAAGGGGGGGGGACTATTAGGGGGGGGACTTATAGGGGGGTGGACTTATATTGTGGGGGTGACTTATAGGGGGGGACTTATAAGGGGTGGGACTTATATTGTGGGGGTGACTTATAGGGGGGGACTTATAAGGGGGGGACATATAGGGTGGGGGTGACTTATAGGGGGGGACTTATAAGGGGGGGGACTTATGGTGGGGGACTTATAGGGGGGGGGACTTTTAGGGAGGGAGGGGACTTATAGGGGGGGGGGGGTACTTTTAGAGGGGAGGGATGGGAATTATAGGGGGGGGACTTATTAGGGAGGGGGACTTATGGGGAGGGGACTTACAGGGGGAGGGGACTTATAGGTGGGGGGACTTCTTAGGGGGGGACTTATGGGGGGGTGACTTATTAGGGAGGGACTTAAAGGGAGGGGGGACTTATAGGGGGGGGCTCATAGGGGGGAGGACTTATAGGGGGGGGACTAAAGGGGGGGGGGACCTATAGGTGAGGGGGACTTATAAGGGAGGGGGGACTTTTAAGGGGGGGGGCTTACAGGGGGAGGGGACTTATAGGGGGTGGGGACTTATAGGGAGGGGGGTGACCTATAGGGGTGGGACTTATAGGGAGGGGGACTTATAGGGGGGTGGGGACTTATAAGAGGGGGGACTTATGGGGGGGGTTGACTTATTAGGGAGGGACTTATAGGGGGGGACTTATAGGGGGGGGGGACTTATAGGGGAGGGGGACTCATAGGGGGGGGAATTATAAGGGTGGGGGACTTATGGGGGGGACCTATAGGGGGGAGACTTACAGGGGGAGGGGTCTTATAGGGGGTGGGGACTTATAGGGGAGGGGACTTATAGGGGGGGGGTACTTTTAGAGAGGAGGGATGGGAATTATAGGGGGGGGACTTATAAGGGGGGGGGGGGACTATTAGGGGGGGGGCTTAAAAGGGGGGGGGACTTATAAGGGGGGTGGACTTATAGTGTGGGGGTGGCTTATAGGGGGGGATTTATAAGGGGGGACTTAAAGGGTGGGGGTGACTTATAGGGGGGTGGGACTTATAGGGAGGGGGGGGACTTATAGGGAGGGCGCCTTATAGGGAGGGGGACTTATAGGGGGGGGGGAGTTATAGGGGGGGTACTTATAAGGGGAGGACTTTTAAGGGGGGGGGACTAATAATGGTGGGGGACTTATGGTGGGGACTTATAGGGGGAGGGTGACTTATAGTGGGGGTACTTATAGAGGGGGGGGATGGAATTATAGGGGGGGACTTTTAAGGGGGGGGACTTATGGGGTGGGACTTATAGGGGGAGGGGGACTTATAGGGGGGGACTTATAAGGGGGGGACTATTAAGGGGGGACTTATAAGGGTGGGGGACTTATAAGGGGGTAGGACTTATAGTGTGGGTGTGACATATAGGGGGGACTGATAAGGGGGGACTTATGGGGGGGGACTTATAGGGAGGGGGGGGACTTATATAGGGGGGGGCTTATAGAGGGGGGACTTATAGGGGGGGGGAACTTATAGGGGTGGGACTTATAGGGGGGGGACTAAAGGGAGGGGACTTATAGGGGGGGGACTTAAAAGGAAGGGGAGACTTATTAGGGAGGGGGACTTATGGGGGGGGGACTTACAGGGGGAGGGGACTTATAGGTGGGGGGACTTCTTAGGGGGGGACTTATGGGGGGGGTGACTTATTAGGGAGGGACTTAAAGGGAGGGGGGACTTATAGGGGAGGGGGACTCATAGGGGGGAGGACTTATAGGGGGGGGACTAAAGGGGGGGGGACATATAAGGGGGTGGACTTATAGGGGGGGGGACCTAAAGGTGTGGGGGACTTATAAGGGAGGGGGGACTTTTAAGGGGGGGGCTTACAGGGGGAGGGGACTTATAGGGGGTGGGGACTTATAGGGAGGGGGGTGACCTATAGGGGGGGGACTTATAGGGAGGGGGACTTATAGGGGGGTGGGGAGTTATAGGGGGGGGGGGACTTATAAGGGGGGGGACTTTTAAGGGGGGGGACTTATAATGGTGGGGGACTTATGGGGGAAGACTTATGGTGGGGGGAGGGACTTATAAGGGCGGGGGACTTATGGAGGAGGACTTATAAGGAAGGGGGGACTTATAGGGGGGTAATTATAGAGGGGGTGGATGGGACTTATAGGGGGGGGGGGACTCTTAGGGAGGGGACTTATAAGGGGGGGTACTTATAGGGGTGGGGGATGGGAATTATAAGGGGGGGGGACTATTAGGGGGGGGACTTATAGGGGGGTGGACTTATATTGTGGGGGTGACTTATAGGGGGGGACTTATAAGGGGTGGGACTTATATTGTGGGGGTGACTTATAGGGGGGGACTTATAAGGGGGGGACATATAGGGTGGGGGTGACTTATAGGGGGGGACTTATAAGGGGGGGGACTTATGGTGGGGGACTTATAGGGGGGGGGACTTTTAGGGAGGGATGGGACTTATAGGGGGGGGGGGTACTTTTAGAGGGGAGGGATGGGAATTATAGGGGGGGGACTTATTAGGGAGGGGGACTTATGGGGAGGGGACTTACAGGGGGAGGGGACTTATAGGTGGGGGGACTTCTTAGGGGGGGACTTATGGGGGGGTGACTTATTAGGGAGGGACTTAAAGGGAGGGGGGACTTATAGGGGGGGGCTCATAGGGGGGAGGACTTATAGGGGGGGGACTAAAGGGGGGGGGGACATATAAGGGGTGGGACTTATAGGGGGGGGGGGACCTATAGGTGAGGGGGACTTATAAGGGAGGGGGGACTTTTAAGGGGGGGGGCTTACAGGGGGAGGGGACTTATAGGGGGTGGGGACTTATAGGGAGGGGGGTGACCTATAGGGGTGGGACTTATAGGGAGGGGGACTTATAGGGGGGTGGGGACTTATAGGGAGGGGGACTTATAAATGTGGGGGACTTATAGGGGGGGGTGACTTATAAGGGGGGGGACTTATAGGAGGAGGACTTATAATTGGGGGGACTTATGGGGGGGTGGACTTATAAGGGGTGGGACTTAAGGTGGGGGGCACATCTAAGGGGGACTTATAAGGGGGGGACTTATGGGGGGGGTTGACTTATTAGGGAGGGACTTATAGGGAGGGGGACTAATAGGGGGGGGGACTTATAGGGGAGGGGGACTCATAGGGGGTGGGACTTATAGGGGAGGGGGACTCATAGGGGGTGGGACTTATAGGGGGGGAGGGACTTATAGGGGGGGGGGACTAAAGGGGGGGTGACCTCTAAGGGTGGGGGACTTATGGGGGGGACTTATAGGGGGGGTACTTATAAAGGGGAGGGATGGGAATTAAGGGGGGGGACTTATAAGGGTGGGGGACTATTAGGGGGGGGGCCTTAAAAGGGGGGGGGGACTTATAAGGGGGGTGGACTTATAGGGTGGAGGTGGCTTATAGGGGGGGATTTATAAGGGGGGGACTTCTAGGGTGGGGGTGACTTATAGGGGGGGACTTATAAGGGGGGGGGGGGACTTTTGGAGGGAGACTTAAGGGGGGGGGACTTATAAGGGGTAGACTTATAGGGGGGGGGACTTATAGGGGCGGGACTTATAGGGGGGGACTTATAAGGGGGGACTTATAAGGGGGGAGGACTTATAAGGGGGGCACTTATAGGGAGGGGACTTATAGGGGGGGATTTATAACGGGGGGGACTTATAGTGGGGGGGTGACTTATAGGGGGGGGGACTTATATGGGGGGGGGGACTTATAGGGGCGGGACTTATAAGGGGTGGGACTTAAGGTGGGTGGGACATATAGGGGGGGAAGGACTTAAAGGGGAGGGGGACTTATAGGTGGGGGGACTTATTAGGGGGGGACTTATGGGGGGGGTTGACTTATTAGGGAGGGACTAATAGGGGGGTGGACTTATAGGGGGGGGGACTTATAGGGGAGGGGGACTAATAGGGGGGGGACTTATAGGGGGGGAGGTACTTATAGGGGGGGGGACTAAAGGGGGGGGACTTATAAGGGTGGGGGACTTATGAAGGGGACTTATAGGGGTGGGACTTACAGGGGGAGGGGACTTATAGGGGGTGGGGACTTATTGGGGAGGGGACTTATAGGGGGTGGGGACTTATTGGGGAGGGGACTTATAGGGGGGGGTACTTTTAGAGGGGAGGGATGGGAATTATAGGGGGGGGACTTATAAGGGGAGGGGACTATTAGGGGGGGGACTTAAAAGGGGGGGGGTACTTATAAGGGTGGGGGACTTATGGTGGGGACTTATAGGAAGAGGGGGACTTATAGTGGGGGGACTTATAGGGGGGGGTACTTATAGAGGGGGGGATGGACTTATAGGGGGGGGGACTTATAGGGAGAGGGCCTTATAGGGAGGGGGACTTATAGGGGGAGGGGAGTTATAGGGGGGGGGACTTATAAGGGGGTGGGGGACTTTTAGGGGGGGGGACTTATAATGGTGGGGGACTTATGGGGGAAGACTTATGGTGGGGGGGAACTTATAGGGGGGGACTTATAAGGAAGGGGGGACTTATAAGTTGGGGGGGGACTTATAAGGGTGGGGGACTTATGGTGGGGACTTATAAGAAGAGGGGGACTTATAGTGGGGGGACTTATAGGGGGGGTACTTATAGAGGGGGGGATGGACTTATAGGGGGGGGGACTTATAAGAGTGGGACTTATAGGGAGGGGGACTTATAGGGAGGGGAGGGATTCTTAGGGTGGGACTTACAGGGGGATGGGACTTATAGGGGGGGGTACTTTTAGAGGGGAGGGATGGGAATTATAGGGGGGGGACTATTAGGGTGGGACTTAAAAGGGGGGGGGCTTATAAGGGGGGTGGGCTTATAGTGTGGGGGTGGCTTATAGGGGGGGATTTATAAGGGGGGACTTATAGGGGGGTAAGACTTAAAAGGGGGTGGGACTTATAAGGGGGGTGGACTTATAGTGTGGGGGTGTCTTATAGGGGTGGATTTATAAGGGGGGACTTATAGGGTGGGGGTGACTTATAGGGGGGGGGGACTTATAGGGAGGGGGGACTTATAGGGAGGGGGCCTTATAGGGAGGGGGACTTATAGGGGGGGGGGAGTTATAGAGGGGGTCTTATAAGGGGGGGGGACTTTTAAGGGGAGGGACTTATAATGGTGGGAGACTTATGGGGGAAGACTTATGGTGGGGGGGGGGGGGGATTTATAAGGGCGGGGGACTTATGGAGGAGGACTTATAAGGAAGGGGGGACTTATTAGGTAGGGGGACTTATGGGGGGGGGGACTTACAGGGGGAGGGGACTTATAGGTGGGGGGACTTCTTAGGGGGGGACTTATAGGGGGGGTGACTTATAGGGGGGTAAGACTTATAAGGGGGGGGGACTTATAAGGGGGGGGACTTATAGGGGGGGGGGACTTATAAGGTGGGGGACTCTTAGGGGGGGGACTTATAGGGGGTAACTTATAAGGGTGGGGGACTTATATTGGAGGGGGGACTTATAGATGGGGGACTTATAAGGGTGGGGGACTTATAGGGTGTTACTTATAGAGGGGGTGGATGGGACTTATAGGGGGGGGGACTCTTAGGGAGGGGACTTATAAGGGGGGGGTACTTATAGGGGTGGGGGATGGGAATTATAAGGGGGGGGGGACTATTAGGGGGGGGACTTATAGGGGGGGTACTTATAGAGGGGGTGGATGGGACTTATAGGGGGGGTGACTCTTAGGGAGTGGACTTATAAGGGGGGGTACTTATAGGGGTGGGGGATGTGAATTATAAGGGTGGTGGGACTATTAGGGGGGGGACTTATAAGGGGGGGGGACTTATAAGGGGGGTGGACTTATACTGTGGGGGTGACTTATAGGGGGGGACTTATAAGGGGGTGGACTTATAGGGTGGGGGTGACTTATAGGGGGGGACTTATAAGGGGGGGGACTTATGGTGGGGGACTTATAGGGGTGGGGGACTTTTAGGGAGGGAGGGGACTTATAGGGGGGGGGGACTTATGGGGGAAGGACTTATAGGGGGGGACTTATAGGGGGGGGACTTATAAGGGTGGGGGACTTATGGGGGGGACTTATATGGGGGGGGACTTACAGGGGGAGGGGACTTATAGGGGGTGGGGACTTATAGGGGAGGAGACTTATAGGGGGGGGGTACTTTTTTTTTTTTTTTTTTTTTTTTATTTTTCCTTGGCGCCCTTTCGGGGTTCGCCCTTTTCTTACATCATCTTACAATATTTCCTTACATCTACTTATCCTATCTTATTCTATTCTCATCCATCCTTCGCCGCTTATAGAGAGAGAGACACACCATTCATTCATCCATTCCTTTCATTTCCACACATCCTTCCGCTGACTCCCGCTTCCGGCTTATCCACACACTCCTCTTTTCATCCAGCTCCCTCATCCATTCTATTCCTTTCCCCCCTCCGTCCAAAATCCCTTTCACCCTCTCCTCCACTCCTTCCTCCACCTCTCCTCCCCCTCCTACGCACCTTTCCAAAACATGTTCCCAGCTCTCCCTCTCCCATCCACACACCCTACATCTCCTCTCTTCCTCTTCCCTCCAATACTGTCCCTCCTTCATTTCGTTCCCCAATCTGTACCTGGCTATCCTTTTCCATTCCCCTTCCTTCCTACCCCCTTTTAAGTACCCCGGAATTTCCTCCTCCATCACTACCTTATACCACTTATTATACCTTGACAATTCTATCCTACTCCTTCTCTCCTCACCCTCTCTCTCATTCCTTTTTTTCTCCACTTCCTCCCATATTCTTTCTCTCTCTTCCTTGTCCTCCCATCCCTCCCTACACCTTTTCTCCCCGTATCCTTCTATAAAACTTCTCCTCTCCTCCTCCCATCTCGACCCCCTTTCCCTTCTCCTTTCCCTTCCTTCTATTTCTTTCAAACATTCCCTTGCCCACTTGTTTCCTTTCCCCTCCCTCAACCTTTCCTCGAAATCCCATGCCCTCTTTCCCGCCCTTCCTCTCACTTTTCCCATCTTTACCTCCTCCCTTACTACGTATCCCGGTGTGACCCATTCCACCCCCAGCACCCACTTTATAAATCTTTCCCCCATCGCCTCCATCCTTCCTCTCTCTGCCCACCCCCATATCTCCGCTCCGTACCCCATCACCGGCCACACCATCCTCTCAAACATCCATAACCTCTTTTCCACGTTGTTCCTGCATATTCTCTTTCCTAATCCCCATACCTCCTTCATCACTGCCCCTGCTTTTTTCACCCTATCTCCCACTTGCCCGTCCTGTCTTCCGTTCCTTCTCAGTTTATATCCCAGGTATATTACTTCTTTCACCTCTTCTATCCACCCTTCTTTCCATCTACATCTTATTTCTCCAGCTACTCTCTTCCCAAACCTCACTATCTTCGTTTTCTGCACGTTTAGCTCCAATCCTCTCCCGTCCAAAAACTCCTCCACCACCCTCATCATCATCTTCATTCCCCCCATGTCCTTTGCTACCACCACTATGTCGTCCGCATACGCCAACGAGTATATCCTCCCTGCTCCCAACTGTATCCCTCCCTTCGGGGGGGGGTACTTTTAGAGGGGATGGATGGGAATTATAGGGGGGGGACTATTAGGGGGGGGACTTAAAAGGGGGGGGGACTTATAAGGGGGGTGGACTTATAGTGTGGGGGTGGCTTATAGGGGGGGATTTATAAGGGGGGACTTATAGGGTGGGGGTTACTTATAGGGGGGGGGGACTTATAGGGAGGGGGGGACTTATAGGGAGGGGGCCTTTTAGGGAGGGGGACTTATAGGGGGGTGGGGAGTTATGGAGGAGGACTTATAAGGAAGGGGGGACTTATTAGGGAGGGGGACTTATGGGGGGGGGACTTACAGGGGGAGGGGACTTATAGGTGGGGGGACTTCTTAGGGGGGTCTTATGGGGGGGTGTCTTATTAGGGAGGGACTTAAAGGGAGGGAGGACTTTTAAGGGGGGGGAACTTCCAGGGGAAGGGGACTTATAGGGGGTGGGGACTTATAGGGAGGGGGTGACTTATAGGGGGGGACTTATAGGGATGGGGACTTAAAGGGGGGTGGGTAATTATAGGGAGGGGGACTTATAAGGGTGGGGGACTTATGGGGGAGGACTTATAAGGAAGGGGGGACTTGAAAGGGAGGGGGACTTATGGGAGGGGGGGGGGACTTACAGGGGGAGGGGACTTATAGGGGGTGGGGACTTATAGGGAAGGGGACTTATAGGGGGGTACTTATAGAGGGGGGGATGGGAATTATAGGGGGGGGACTATTAGGGGGGGGACTTATAAGGGGGGGGGGGACTTATAAGGGGGGGGACTTATAAGGGGGGGGACTTATAGGAAGGGGAATTATTAGCGGTGGGACTTAAGGTGGGGGGGACATATAGGGGGGGAAGGACTTAAAGGGGAGGGGGACTTATTGGTGGGGGGACTTATTAGGGGGGACTCATGGGGGGGGGTTGACTTATTAGGGAGGGAATTATATGGGGGGGGACTTATAGGGGAGGGGGACTCATAGGGGGGGACTTATAGGGGGGGAGGGACTTATAGGGGGGGGGGGACTAAAGGGGGGGGACTTATAAGGGTGGGGGACTTATGGGGGGGACTTATAGGGGGGAGGACTTACAGGGGGAGGGGACTTATAGGGGGTGGGGACTTATAGGGGAGGGGATTTAAAGGGGGGGGGTACTTTTAGAGGGGAGGGATGGGAATTATAGGGGGGGGACTATTAGGGGGGGGACTTAAAAGGGGGGGGGCTTATAAGGGGGGTGGGCTTATAGTGTGGGGGTGGCTTATAGGGGGGGATTTATAAGGGGGGACTTATAGGGTGGGGGTGACTTATAGGGGGGGGGACTTATAGGGAGGGGGGGACTTATAGGGAGAGGGCCTTATAGGGAGGGGGACTTATAGGGGGGTGGGGAGTTATAGGGGGGGGGACTTATAAGGGGGGGGGACTTTTAAGGGGGGGGACTTATAATGGTGGGGGACTTATGGGGGAAGACTTATGGTGGGGGGGGACTTATAAGGGCGGGGGACTTATGGAGGAGGACTTATAAGGAAGGGGGGACTTATTAGGGAGGGGGACTTATGGGGGGGGGGACTTACAGGGGGAGGGGACTTATTGGTGGGGGGACTTCTTAGGGGGGGACTTATGGGTGGGGTGACTTATTAGGGAGGGACTTAAAGGGAGGGGGGACTTATAGGGGGGGACTTATAGGGGTGGGGGACTCATAGGGGGGAGGACTTATAGGGTGGGGACTAAAGGGGGGGGTGACATATATGGGGGGGGGACTTATAGGGGGGGGGACCTATAGGTGTGGGGGACTTATAAAGGAGGGGTGACTTTTAAGGGGGGGGGCTTACAGGGGAGGGGACTTATAGGGGGTGGAGACTTATAGGGAGGGGGGTGACCTATAGGGGGGGGGTACTTATAGGGAGGGGGACTTATAGGAGGAGGACTTATAATTGGGGGGACTTATGGGGGGGGGACTTATAAGGGGTGGGACTTAAGGTGGGGGGGACATATAGGGGGGGACTTATAAGAGGGGGGACTTATGGGGGGGGTTGACTTATTAGGGAGGGACTTATAGGGGGGGACTTATAGGGGGGGGGACTCATAGGGGGGGGAACTCTTAGGGGGGGAGGGACTTATAGGGGGGGGACTAAAGGGGGGGGACTTATAAGGGTGGGGGACTTATGGGGGGGACCTATAGGGGGAGACTTACAGGGGGAGGGGTCTTATAGGGGGTGGGGACTTATAGGGGAGGGGACTTATAGGGGGGGGTACTTTTAGAGGGGAGGGATGGGAATTATAGGGGGGGGACTTATAAGGGGGGGGACTATTAGGGGGGGGACTTAAAAGGGGGGGGACTTATAAGGGGGGTGGACTTATAGTGTGGGGGTGGTTTATAGGGGGGGATTTATAAGGGGGGACTTAAAGGGTGGGGGTGACTTATAGGGGGGTGGGACTTATAGGGATGGGGGGACTTATAGGGAGGGCGCCTTATAGGGAGGGGGACTTATAGGGGGGTGGGGAGTTATAGGGGTGGGACTTATAAGGGGGGGGACTTTTAAGGGGGGGACTTATAATGGTGGGGGACTTATGGGGGAAGACATATGGTGGGGGGGGACTTATAGGGGGGGGACTTATAAGGGTGGGGGATTTATGGTGGGGACTTATAGGGGGAGGGTGACTTATAGTGGGGGGACTTATAGGGAGGGGGGGGGACTTATAGGGAGGGGGGGGATGCTTAGGGTGGGACTTACAGGGGGAGGGGACTTAAAGGGGTTGGAGACTTATAGGAAGGGGAATTATAGGGGGGGTACTTATATAGGGGGGGGATGGAATTATAGGGGGGGGACTTATAAGGGGGGGGACTTATGGGGTGGGACTTATAGGGGGAGGGGGACTTATAGGGGGGGGACTTATAAGGGGGGGACTATTAAGGGGGGACTTATAAGGTTGGGGGACTTATAAGGGGGTGGGACTTATAGTGTGGGTGTGACATATAGGGGGGGACTGATAAGGGGGGGACTTATGGGGGGGACTTATATAGGGGGGGGCTTATAGAGGGGGGACTTATAGGGGGGGGGAACTTATAGGGGGGGGACTTATAGGGGGGGGACTAAAGGGAGGGGACTTATAGGGGGGGGACTTATAAGGAAGGGGGGACTTATTAGGGAGGGGGACTTATGGGGGGGGGGGACTTACAGGGGGGGTAGACTTACAGGGGGAGGGGACTTATAGGTGGGGGGACTTCTTAGGGGGGGACTTATGGGGGGGGTGACTTATTAGGGAGGGACTTATAGGGGGGGGGGACTAATAGGGGGGGGGACTTATAGGGGAGGGGGACTCATAGGGGGGGGGACTTATAGGGGGGGAGGGACTTATAGGGGGGGGGGACTAAAGGGGGGGGACCTCTAAGGGTGGGGGACTTATAAGGGTGGGGGACTTATGGGTGGGACTTATATGGGGGGGACCCTTAGGGGGGGGGGTACTTATAAAGGGGAGGGATGGGAATTAAGGGGGGGGACTTATAAGGGTGGGGGACTATTAGGGGGGGGGCCTTATAGGGAGGGGGACTTATAGGGGGGAGGGGAGTTATAGGGGGGGGGGGACTTAAAAGGGGGGGGGACTTTTAAGGGGGGGGACTTATAATGGTGGGGGACTTATGGGGGAAGACTTATGGTGGGGGGGGGACTTATAAGGGCGGGGGACTTATGGAGGAGGACTTATAAGGAAGGGGGGACTTATTAGGGAGGGGGACTTATGGATGGGGGGGACTTACAGGGGGAGGGGACTTATTGGTGGAGGGACTTAAAGGGAGGGGGGACTTATAGGGGGGGACTTATAGGGGAGGGGGACTCATAGGGGGGAGGACTTATAGGGGGGGGACCTATAGGTGTGGGGGAGTTATAAGGGAGGGGTGACTTTTAAGGGGGGGGCTTACAGGGGGATGGGACTTATAGGGGGTGGGGACTTATAGGAAGGGGGGTGACCTATAGGGGGGTACTTATAGAGGGGGGGATGGGAATTATAGGGGTGGGACTATTAGGGGGGGGACTTATAAGGGGGGGGGACTTATAAGGGGGGGGACTTATAGGGGGGGGAATTATAAGCGGTGGGACTTAAGGTGGGTGGGACATATAGGGGGGGAAGGACTTAAAGGGGAGGGGGACTTATTGGTGGGGGGACTTATAAGGGTGGGGGACTTATGGGGGGGACCTATAGGGGGGAGACTTACAGGGGGAGGGGTCTTATGGGGGGTGGGGACTTATAGGGGAGGGGACTTATAGGGGGGGGTACTTTTAGAGGGGAGGGATGGGAATTATAGGGGGGGGACTTATAAGGGGGGGGGGACTATTAGGGGGGGGACTTAAAAGGGGGGGGACTTATAAGGGGGGTGGACTTATAGTGTGGGGGTGATTTATAGGGGGGGATTTATAAGGGGGGACTTAAAGGGTGGGGGTGACTTATAGGGGGGTGGGACTTATAGGGATGGGGGGACTTATAGGGAGGGCGCCTTATAGGGAGGGGGACTTATAGGGGGGTGGGGAGTTATAGGGGGGGGACTTATAAGGGGGGGGACTTTTAAGGGGGGGACTTATAATGGTGGGGGACTTATGGGGGAAGACATATGGTGGGGGGGGACTTATAGGGGGGGGACTTATAAGGGTGGGGGATTTATGTTGGGGACTTATAGGGGGAGGGTGACTTATAGTGGGGGGACTTATAGGGAGGGGGGGGACTTATAGGGAGGGGGGGGATGCTTAGGGTGGGACTTACAGGGGGAGGGGACTTAAAGGGGTTGGAGACTAATAAGGAAGGGGAATTATAGGGGGGGTACTTATAGAGGGGGGGGGGGATGGAATTATAGGGGGGGGGACTTATAATGGGGGGGACTTATGGGGTGGGACTTATAGGGGGAGGGGGACTTATAGGGGGGGGACTTATAAGGGGGGGACTATTAAGGGGGGACTTATAAGGTTGGGGGACTTATAAGGGGGTGGGACTTATAGTGTGGGTGTGACATATAGGGGGGGACTGATAAGGGGGGGACTTATGGGGGGGACTTATAGGGAGGGGGGGGGACTTATATAGGGGGGGGGCTTATAGAGGGGGGACTTATAGGGGGGGGAACTTATAGGGGGGGGACTTATAGGGGGGGGACTAAAGGGAGGGGACTTATAGGGGGGGGGACTTATAAGGAAGGGGGGACTTATTAGGGAGGGGGACTTATGGGGGGGGGGACTTACAGGGGGGGTAGACTTACAGGGGGAGGGGACTTATAGGTGGGGGGACTTCTTAGGGGGGGACTTATGGGGGGGGTGACTTATTAGGGAGGGACTTAGGGGGGGGGGGACTAATAGGGGGGGGGGACTTATAGGGGAGGGGGACTCATAGGGGGGGGGACTTATAGGGGGGGAGGGACTTATAGGGGGGGGGACTAAAGGGGGGGGACCTCTAAGGGTGGGGGACTTATAAGGGTGGGGGACTTATGGGGGGGACTTATATGGGGGGGACCCTTAGGGGGGGGGGGTACTTATAAAGGGGAGGGATGGGAATTAAGGGGGGGGACTTATAAGGGTGGGGGACTATTAGGGGGGGGCCTTATAGGGAGGGGGACTTATAGGGGGGTGGGGAGTTATAGGGGGGGGGACTTATAAGGGGGGGGGACTTTTAAGGGGGGGGACTTTTAAGGGGGGGGACTTATAATGGTGGGGGACTTATGGGGGAAGACTTATGGTGGGGGGGGGACTTATAAGGGCGGGGGACTTATGGAGGAGGACTTATAAGGAAGGGGGGACTTATTAGGGAGGGGGACTTATGGGGGGGGGGGACTTACAGGGGGAGGGGACTTATTGGTGGAGGGACTTAAAGGGAGGGGGGACTTATAGGGGGGGACTTATAGGGGAGGGGGACTCATAGAGGGAGGACTTATAGGGGGGGGACCTATAGGTGTGGGGGAATTATAAGGGAGGGGTGACTTTTAAGGGGGGGGCTTACAGGGGGAGGGGACTTATAGGGGGTGGGGACTTATAGGAAGGGGGGGTGACCTATAGGGGGGTACTTATAGAGGGGGGGATGGGAATTATAGGGGTGGGACTATTAGGGGGGGGACTTATAAGGGGGGGGGGGACTTATAAGGGGGGGGACTTATAAGGGGGGGGACTTATAGGGGGGGGAATTATAAGCGGTGGGACTTAAGGTGGGGGGGACATATAGGGGGGGAAGGACTTAAAGGGGAGGGGGACTTATTGGTGGGGGGACTTACTAGGGGGGACTCATGGGGGGGGGTTGACTTATTAGGGAGGGATTTATATGGGGGGGGACTTATAGGGGGGGGACTTATAGGGGAGGGGGGTGACCTATAGGGGGGGGGACTTATAGGGAGGGGGACTTATAGGGGGGGGGTGACTTATAAGGGGGGGGACTTATAGGAGGAGGACTTATAATTGGGGGGACTTATGGGGGGGGGACTTATAAGGGGTGGGACTTAAGGTGGGGGGGACATATAGGGGGGGACTTATAAGAGGGGGGACTTATGGGGGGGGTTGACTTATTAGGGAGGGACTTATAGGGGGGGGGGGGACTTATAGGGGAGGGGGACTCATAGGGGGGGGGACTTATAGGGGGGGAGCGACTTATAGGGGGGGGGACTAAAGGGGGGGGACTTATAAGGGTGGGGGACTTATGGGGGGGACCTATAGGGGGGAGACTTACAGGGGGAGGGGTCTTATAGGGGGTGGGGACTTATAGGGGGGGGACTTATAGGGGGGGGACTAAAGGGAGGGGACTTATAGGGGGGGGGACTTATAGGGGAAGGACTTATAGGGGGGGACTTATAGGGGGGGACTTATAAGGGGGAGGGACTTATAAAGGGGGGGACTTATAGGGGGGGGACTTATAGGGGGGGGACTTATAGGGGGGGGGCTTATAGGGGAGGTAGTTATAGGAGGGGTGACTTATAGGGGTGACTTATAGGGGCGGACTTATAAGGGGGGGGGACTTATAGGGTGGGGGTGACTTATAGGAGGGGACCAATGGTGGGGGACTTATAGGGGGGGGGGACTTATAAGGGGGGGGCTTATAGAGGGGGGGACTAATAGGGAGGGGGGGGACTAATAGGGAGGGGGGGGGACTTATAGGGTTGGGGACTTTTAGGGAGGGAGACTTATAGGGGGGGGTGACTTATAGGGGGGTAAGACTTATAAGGGGGGGGGACTTTTAGGAGGGGACCTAAAGGGGGGGGGACTTATAGGGGGGGGGACTTATAAGGTGGGGGACTCTTAGGGGGGGGGACTTATAGGGGGTAACTTATAAGGGTGGGGGACTTATATTGGAGGGGGGACTTATAGATGGGGGACTTATAAGGATGGGGGACTTATAGGGGGGTACTTATAGAGGGGGTGGATGGGACTTATAGGGGGGGGGACTCTTAGGGAGGGGACTTATAAGGGGGGGTACTTATAGGGGTGGGGGATGGGAATTATAAGGGGGGGGGGGACTATTAGGGGGGGGACTTATAGGGGGGTGGATTTATAGTGTGGTGGTGGCTTATAGGGGGGGATTTATAAGGGGGGGACTTCTAGGGTGGGGGTGACTTATAGGGGGGGATTTATAAGGGGGGGGGACTTTTGGAGGGAGACTTAAGGGGGGGGACTTATAAGGGGTAGACTTATAGGGGGGGGACTTATAGGGGCGGGACTTATAGGGGGGGACTTATAGGGGGGGACTTATAGGGGGGGACTTATAGGGGGGGGGACTCATAGGGGGGGGGAACTCTTAGGGGGGGAGGGACTTATAGGGGGGGGACTAAAGGGGGGGGACTTATAAGGGTGGGGGACTTATGGGGGGGACCTATAGGGGGAGACTTACAGGGGGAGGGGTCTTATAGGGGGTGGGGACTTATAGGGGAGGGGACTTATAGGGGGGGGTACTTTTAGAGGGGAGGGATGGGAATTATAGGGGGGGGACTTATAAGGGGGGGGGACTATTAGGGGGGGGACTTAAAAGGGGGGGGACTTATAAGGGGGGTGGACTTATAGTGTGGGGGTGGTTTATAGGGGGGGATTTATAAGGGGGGACTTAAAGGGTGGGGGTGACTTATAGGGGGGGACTTATAAGGGGGGGGGGACTTTTGGAGGGAGACTTAAGGGGGGGGGACTTATAAGGGGTAGACTTATAGGGGGGGGACTTATAGGGGCGGGACTTATAGGGGGGGACTTATAAGGGGGGAGGACTTATAAGGTGGGCACTTATAGGGAGGGGACTTATAGGGGGGGGACTTATAAGGGGGGGGACTTATAGTGGGGGGGGGGACTTATAGGGGGGGGGGACTTATATGGGGGGGGGGACTTATAGGGGCGGGACGTATAAGGGGTGGGACTTACGGTGGGGGGGACATATAGGGGGGGAAGGACTTAAAGGGGAGGGGGACTTATAGGTGGGGGGACTTATTAGGGGGGGACTTATGGGGGGGGTTGACTTATTAGGGAGGGACTAATAGGGGGGTGGACTTATAGGGGGGGGGGGGACGTATAGGGGAGGGGGACTAATAGGGGGGGGACTTATAGGGGGGAGGGACTTATAGGGGGGGGACTAAAGGGGGGGGACTTATAAGGGTGGGGGACTTATGAAGGGGACTTATAGGGGGGTGACTTACAGGGGCAGGGGACTTATAGGGGGTGGGGACTTATTTGGGAGGGGACTTATAGGGGGTGGGGACTTATTGGGGAGGGGACTTATAGGGGGGGGTACTTTTAGAGGGGAGGGATGGGAATTATAGGGGTGGGACTTATAAGGGGAGGGGACTATTAGGGGGGGACTTAAAAGGGGGGGGGACTTATAAGGGTGGGGGACTTATGGTGGGGACTTATAGGAAGAGGGGGACTTATAGTGGGGGGATTTATAGGGGGGGTACTTATAGAGGGGGGGATGGACTTATAGGGGGGGGGGACTTATAGGGAGGGGGACTTATAGGGGGGTGGGGAGTTATAGGGGGGGGGACTTATAAGGGGGGGGGGGACTTTTAAGGGGGGGGACTTATAATGGTGGGGGACTTATGGGGGAAGACTTATGGTGGGGGGGAACTTATAGGGGGGGACTTATAAGGAAGGGGGGACTTATAAGTTGGGGGGGGACTTATAAGGGTGGGGGACTTATGGTGGGGACTTATAGGAAGAGGGGGACTTATAGTGGGGGGACTTATAGGGGGGGGTACTTATAGAGGGGGGGATGGACTTATAGGGGGGGGGGACTTATAAGAGTGGGACTTATAGGGGGGGGGACTTATAGGGAGGGGGGGGATTCTTAGGGTGGGACTTACAGGGGGAGGGGACTTATAGGGGGTGGAGACTTATAGGGGAGGGGACTTATAGGGGGGGTACTTATAGAGGGGGGTGATGGAATTATAGGGGGAGGACTTATAGGGGGGGGACTTATAAGGGGGGGGACTTATGGGGTGGGACTTATAGGGGGAGGGGTACTTATAGGGGGGGGACATATAAGGGGGGGACAATTAGGGGGGGACAATTAGGGGGGGACTGATAAGGGGGGGACTTATGGGGGGGACTTATAGGGGGGGGAAACTTATAGGGGGAGGACTTATAGGGGGGGACTTCTAAGGGGGGGGACTTATAGGGGGGGGCTTATAGGGGAGGTAGTTATAGGAGGGGTGACTTATAGGGGTGACTTATAGGGGCGGACTTATAAGGGGGGGGGGACATATATGGGAGGGGGGGACTTATAGATGGGGGACTTATAGCGGGGAACTTATAGGGGGGGGACTTATAAAGGGGGGGTGGGGACTTATAGGGAGTGGAGACTTATAGGGGAGGGGGACTCATAGGGGGGGGGACTTATAGGGGGGGAGGGACTTATAGGGGGGGGGGGGACCTATAGGTGTGGGGGACTTATAAGGGAGGGGTGACTTTTAAGGGGGGGGGGCTTACAGGGGGAGGGGACTTATAGGGGGTGGGGACTTATAGGGAGGGGGGTGACCTATAGGGGGGGGACTTATAGGGAGGGTGAGTTATAGGGGGGGGGACTTATAAGGGGGGGGGGACTTTTAAGGGGGGGGACTTTTAAGGGGGGGGGACTTTTAAGGGGGGGGACTTTTAAGGGGGGGGACTTATAATGGTGGGGGACTTATGGGGGAAGACATATGGTGGGGGGGGACTTATAAGGGTGGGGGATTTATGGTGGGCACTTATAGGGGGAGGGTGACTTATAGTGGGGGGACATATAGGGAGGGGGGGGGACTTATAGGGAGGGGGGGGGTTCTTAGGGTGGGACTTACAGGGGGAGGGGACTTAAAGGGGTTGGAGACTTATAGGGGAGGGGAATTATAGGGGGGGTACTTATAGAGGGGGGGGATGGAATTATAGGGGGGGGACTTATAAGGGGGGGGGGACTTATGGGGTGGGACTTATAGGGGGAGGGGGACTTATAGGGGGGGGACTTATAAGGGGGGGACTATTAAGGGGGGACTTATAAGGGTGGGGGACTTATAAGGGGGTGGGACTTATAGTGTGGGTGTGACATATAGGGGGGGACTGATAAGGGGGGGACTTATGGGGGGGGACTTATAGGGAGGGGGGGGACTTATATAGGGGGGGGCTTATAGAGGGGGGACTTATAGGGGGGGGAACTTATAGGGGGGGGACTTATAGGGGGAGGACTAAAGGGAGGGGACTTATAGGGGGGGGGGACTTATAGGGGAAGGACTTATAGGGGGGGACTTATAGGGGGGGACTTATAAGGGGGAGGGACTTATAAAGGGGGGGACTTACAGGGGGGGGACTTATAGGGGGGGGACTTATAGGGGAGGTAGTTATAGGAGGGGTGACTTATAGGGGTGACTTATAGGGGCGGACTTATAAGGGGGGGGGACTTATAGGGTGGGGGTGACTTATAGGAGGGGACCAATGGTGGGGGACTTATAGGGGGGGGGGGGACTTATAAGGGTGTGGGTTATAGAGGGGGGGACTAATAGGGAGGGGGGGGACTAATAGGGAGGGGGGGGACTTATAGGGTTGGGGACTTATAGGGTTGGGGACTTATAGGGAGGGAGACTTATAGGGGGGGGGTGACTTATAGGGGGGTAAGACTTATAAGGTGGGGGACTCTTAGGGGGGGGGACTTATAGGGGGTAACTTATAAGGGTGGGGGACTTATATTGGAGGGGGGACTTATAGATGGGGGACTTATAGGGGGGTACTTATAGAGGGGGTGGATGGGACTTATAGGGGGGGGGGACTCTTAGGGAGGGGACTTATAAGGGGGGGGTACTTATAGGGGTGGGGGATTGGAATTATAAGGGGGGGGGACTATTAGGGGGGGGACTTATAGGGGGGTGGACTTATATTGTGGGGGTGACTTATAGGGGGGGACTTATAAGGGGTGGGACTTATATTGTGGGGGTGACTTATAGGGGGGGACTTATAAGGGGGGGGACTTATGGGGTGGGACTTATAGGGGGAGGGGTACTTATAGGGGGGGGGACTTATAAGGGGGGGACAATTAGGGGGGGACTGATAAGGGGGGGACTTATGGGGGGGACTTATAGGGGGGGGGACTTATAAAGGGGGGGGCTTATAGAGGGGGGACTTATAGGGGGGGGAAACTTATAGGGGGAGGACTTATAGGGGGGGACTTCTAAGGGGGGTGACTTATAGGGGGGGGGCTTATAGGGGAGGTAGTTATAGGAGGGGTGACTTATAGGGGTGACTTATAGGGGCGGACTTATAAGGGGGGGGACATATATGGGAGGGGGGACTTATAGATGGGGGACTTATAGGGGGGGACTTATAGGGGGGGGACTTATAAAGGGGGGGTGGGGACTTATAGGGAGTGGGGACTTATAGGGGGGGGGACTAAAGGGGGGGGGACATATAAGGGGGGGGGACTTATAGGGGGGGGGGACCTATAGGTGTGGGGGACTTATAAGGGAGGGGTGACCTTTAAGGGGGGGGGGCTTACAGGGGTGGGGACTTATAGGGGGTGGGGACTTATAGGGAGGGGGTGACCTATAGGGGGGGGGGACTTATAGGGAGGGGGACTTATAGGGGGGGGGGTGACTTATAAGGGGGGGGACTTATAGGAGGAGGACTTATAATTGGGGGGACTTATGGGGGGGGGACTTATAAGGGGTGGGACTTATAGGGGGGGACTTATAGGGGGGGGGGACTTATAGGGGAGGGGGACTCATAGGGGGGGGACTTATAAGGGTGGGGGACTTATGGGGGGGACCAATAGGGGGGAGACTTACAGGGGGAGGGGTCTTATAGGGGGTGGGGACTTATAGGGGAGGGGACTTATAGGGGGGGGGACTTAAAAGGAAGGGGGGGACTTATTAGGGAGGGGGACTTATGGGGGGGGGACTTACAGGGGGAGGGGACTTATAGGTGGGGGGACTTCTTAGGGGGGGACTTATGGGGGGGGTGACTTATTAGGGAGGGACTTAAAGGGAGGGGGGACTTATAGGGGAGGGGGACTCATAGGGGGGAGGACTTATAGGGGGGGGACTAAAGGGGGGGGGACATATAAGGGGGTGGACTTATAGGGGGGGGGACCTAAAGGTGTGGGGGACTTATAAGGGAGGGGGGACTTTTAAGGGGGGGGGCTTACAAGGGGAGGGGACTTATAGGGGGTGGGGACTTATAGGGAGGGGGGTGACCTATAGGGGGGGGACTTATAGGGAGGGGGACTTATAGGGGGGTGGGGAGTTATAGGGGGGGGGGGGACTTATAAGGGGGGGGACTTTTAAGGGGGGGACTTATAATGGTGGGGGACTTATGGGGGAAGACTTATGGTGGGGGGGGGGACTTATAAGGGCGGGGGACTTATGGAGGAGGACTTATAAGGAAGGGGGGAGTTATAGGGGGGTACTTATAGAGGGGGTGGATGGGACTTATAGGGGGGGGGACTCTTAGGGAGGGGACTTATAAGGGGGGGTACTTATAGGGGTGGGGGATGGGAATTATAAGGGGGGGGGACTATTAGGGGGGGGACTTATAGGGGGGTGGACTTATATTGTGGGGGTGACTTATAGGGGGGGACTTATAAGGGGTGGGACTTATATTGTGGGGGTGACTTATAGGGGGGGACTTATAAGGGGGGGACTTATAGGGTTGGGGGTGACTTATAGGGGGGGACTTATAAGGGGGGGGACTTATGGTGGGGGACTTATAGAAGGGGGGGACTTTTAGGGAGGGAGGGGACTTATAGGGGGGGGGTACTTTTAGAGGGGAGGGATGGGAATTATAGGGGGGGGACTTATTAGGGAGGGGGACTTATGGGGGGGGGGGACTTACAGGGGGAGGGGACTTATAGGTGGGGGGACTTCTTAGGGGGGGACTTATGGGGGGGGTGACTTATTAGGGAGGGACTTAAAGGGAGGGGGGACTTATAGGGAGGGACTTATAGGGGAGGGGGACTCATAGGGGGGAGGACTTATAGGGGGGGGACTAAAGGGGGGGGGGACTTATAAGGTGGGGGGTACTTATAGAGGGGGGGATGGGAATTATAGGGGTGGGACTATTAGGGGGGGGACTTATAAGGGGGGGGGGGGGACTTATAAGGGGGGGGACTTATAAGGGGGGGGACTTATAGGGGGGGGAATTATAAGCGGTGGGACTTAAGGTGGGGGGGACATATAGGGGGGGAAGGACTTAAAGGGGAGGGGGACTTATTGGTGGGGGGACTTACTAGGGGGGACTCATGGGGGGGGGTTGACTTATTAGGGAGGGACTTATATGGGGGGGGACTAATAGGGGGGGGACTTATAGGGGAGGGGGGTGACCTATAGGGGGGGGACTTATAGGGAGGGGGACTTATAGGGGGGGGGTGACTTATAAGGGGGGGGACTTATAGGAGGAGGACTTATAATTGGGGGGACTTATGGGGGGGGGACTTATAAGGGGTGGGACTTAAGGTGGGGGGGACATATAGGGGGGGACTTATAAGAGGGGGGACTTATGGGGGGGGTTGACTTATTAGGGAGGGACTAATAGGGGGGGGGGACTTATAGGGGAGGGGGACTCATAGGGGGGGGGGACTTATAGGGGGGGAGCGACTTATAGGGGGGGGGGACTAAAGGGGGGGACTTATAAGGGTGGGGGACTTATGGGGGGGACCTATAGGGGGGAGACTTACAGGGGGAGGGGTCTTATAGGGGGTGGGGACTTATAGGGGGGGGACCTATAGGGGGGGGACTAAAGGGAGGGGACTTATAGGGGGGGGACTTATAGGGGAAGGACTTATAGGGGGGGACTTATAGGGGGGGACTTATAAGGGGGAGGGACTTATAAAGGGGGGGACTTATAGGGGGGGGACTTATAGGGGGGGGACTTATAGGGGGGGGCTTATAGGGGAGGTAGTTATAGGAGGGGTGACTTATAGGGGTGACTTATAGGGGCGGACTTATAAGGGGGGGGGACTTATAGGGTGGGGGTGACTTATAGGAGGGGACCAATGGTGGGGGACTTATAGGGGGGGGGGACTTATAAGGGGGGGGCTTATAGAGGGGGGGACTAATAGGGAGGGGGGGACTAATAGGGAGGGGGGGGACTTATAGGGTTGGGGACTTATAGGGAGGGAGACTTATAGGGGGGGGTGACTTATAGGGGGGTAAGACTTATAAGGGGGGGGGACTTTTAGGAGGGGACCTAAAGGGGGGGGGACTTATAGGGGGGGGGACTTATAAGGTGGGGGACTCTTAGGGGGGGGGACTTATAGGGGGTAACTTATAAGGGTGGGGGACTTATATTGGAGGGGGGACTTATAGATGGGGGACTTATAAGGATGGGGGACTTATAGGGGGGTACTTATAGAGGGGGTGGATGGGACTTATAGGGGGGGGGACTCTTAGGGAGGGGACTTATAAGGGGGGGTACTTATAGGGGTGGGGGATGGGAATTATAAGGGGGGGGGGGGACTATTAGGGGGGGGACTTATAGGGGGGTGGACTTATATTGAGGGGGTGACTTATAGGGGGGGACTTATAAGGGGTGGGACTTATATTGTGGGGGTGACTTATAGGGGGGGACTTATAAGGGGGGGACTTATGGGGGGGGGTACTTATATAGGGGAGGGATGGGAATTAAGGGGGGGGACTTATAAGGGTTGGGGGACTATTAAGGGGGGGGCCTTAAAAGGGGGGGGGGACTTATAAGGGGGGTGGATTTATAGTGTGGTGGTGGCTTATAGGGGGGGATTTATAAGGGGGGGACTTCTAGGGTGGGGGTGACTTATAGGGGGGGACTTATAAGGGGGGGGGACTTTTGGAGGGAGACTTAAGGGGGGGGGGACTTATAAGGGGTAGACTTATAGGGGGGGGACTTATAGGGGCGGGACTTATAGGGGGGGACTTATAGGGGGGGACTTATAGGGGGGGACTTATAGGGGGGGGGACTCATAGGGGGGGGAACTCTTAGGGGGGGAGGGACTTATAGGGGGGGGACTAAAGGGGGGGGACTTATAAGGGTGGGGGACTTATGGGGGGGACCTATAGGGGGAGACTTACAGGGGGAGGGGTCTTATAGGGGGTGGGGACTTATAGGGGAGGGGACTTATAGGGGGGGGTACTTTTAGAGGGGAGGGATGGGAATTATAGGGGGGGGACTTATAAGGGGGGGGGACTATTAGGGGGGGGACTTAAAAGGGGGGGGACTTATAAGGGGGGTGGACTTATAGTGTGGGGGTGGTTTATAGGGGGGGATTTATAAGGGGGGACTTAAAGGGTGGGGGTGACTTATAGGGGGGGACTTATAAGGGGGGGGGGGACTTTTGGAGGGAGACTTAAGGGGGGGGGACTTATAAGGGGTAGACTTATAGGGGGGGGACTTATAGGGGCGGGACTTATAGGGGGGGACTTATAGGGGGGGACTTATAGGGGGGGACTTATAAGGGGGGAGGACTTATAAGGTGGGCACTTATAGGGAGGGGACTTATAGGGGGGGGGACTTATAAGGGGGGGGACTTATAGTGGGGGGGGGACTTATAGGGGGGGGGACTTATATGGGGGGGGGGACTTATAGGGGCGGGACGTATAAGGGGTGGGACTTACGGTGGGGGGGACATATAGGGGGGGAAGGACTTAAAGGGGAGGGGGACTTATAGGTGGGGGGACTTATTAGGGGGGGACTTATGGGGGGGGTTGACTTATTAGGGAGGGACTAATAGGGGGGTGGACTTATAGGGGGGGGGGGACGTATAGGGGAGGGGGACTAATAGGGGGGGGACTTATAGGGGGGAGGGACTTATAGGGGGGGGACTAAAGGGGGGGGACTTATAAGGGTGGGGGACTTATGAAGGGGACTTATAGGGGGGGGACTTACAGGGGGAGGGGACTTATAGGGGGTGGGGACTTATTGGGGAGGGGACTTATAGGGGGTGGGGACTTATTGGGGAGGGGACTTATAGGGGGGGGTACTTTTAGAGGGGAGGGATGGGAATTATAGGGGGGGGACTTATAAGGGGAGGGGACTATTAGGGGGGGACTTAAAAGGGGGGGGGACTTATAAGGGTGGGGGACTTATGGTGGGGACTTATAGGAAGAGGGGGACTTATAGTGGGGGGATTTATAGGGGGGGGTACTTATAGAGGGGGGGATGGACTTATAGGGGGGGGGGGACTTATAGGGAGAGGGCCTTATAGGGAGGGGGACTTATAGGGGGGTGGGGAGTTATAGGGGGGGGGACTTATAAGGGGGGGGGGACTTTTAAGGGGGGGGACTTATAATGGTGGGGGACTTATGGGGGAAGACTTATGGTGGGGGGGAACTTATAGGGGGGGACTTATAAGGAAGGGGGGGACTTATAAGTTGGGGGGGGACTTATAAGGGTGGGGGACTTATGGTGGGGACTTATAGGAAGAGGGGGACTTATAGTGGGGGGACTTATAGGGGGGGTACTTATAGAGGGGGGGATGGACTTATAGGGGGGGGGGACTTATAAGAGTGGGACTTATAGGGGGGGGACTTATAGGGAGGGGGGGGATTCTTAGGGTGGGACTTACAGGGGGAGGGGACTTATAGGGGGTGGAGACTTATAGGGGAGGGGACTTATAGGGGGGGTACTTATAGAGGGGGGTGATGGAATTATAGGGGGAGGACTTATAGGGGGGGGACTTATAAGGGGGGGGGACTTATGGGGTGGGACTTATAGGGGGAGGGGTACTTATAGGGGGGGGACATATAAGGGGGGGACAATTAGGGGGGGACTGATAAGGGGGGGACTTATGGGGGGGACTTATAGGGGGGGGAAACTTATAGGGGGAGGACTTATAGGGGGGGACTTCTAAGGGGGGGGACTTATAGGGGGGGGGCTTATAGGGGAGGTAGTTATAGGAGGGGTGACTTATAGGGGTGACTTATAGGGGCGGACTTATAAGGGGGGGGGGGACATATATGCGAGGGGGGGACTTATAGATGGGGGACTTATAGCGGGGAACTTATAGGGGGGGGACTTATAAAGGGGGGGTGGGGACTTATAGGGAGTGGAGACTTATAGGGGAGGGGGACTCATAGGGGGGTGGACTTATAGGGGGGGAGGGACTTATAGGGGGGGGGGGGACCTATAGGTGTGGGGGACTTATAAGGGAGGGGTGACTTTTAAGGGGGGGGGCTTACAGGGGGAGGGGACTTATAGGGGGTGGGGACTTATAGGGAGGGGGGTGACCTATAGGGGGGGGGACTTATAGGGAGGGTGAGTTATAGGGGGGGGGACTTATAAGGGGGGGGGACTTTTAAGGGGGGGGACTTTTAAGGGGGGGGACTTTTAAGGGGGGGGGACTTTTAAGGGGGTGGGACTTATAGTGTGGGTGTGACATATAGGGGGGGACTGATAAGGGGGGGACTTATGGGGGGGGACTTATAGGGAGGGGGGGGGACTTATATAGGGGGGGGCTTATAGAGGGGGGACTTATAGGGGGGGGAACTTATAGGGGGGGGGACTTATAGGGGGAGGACTAAAGGGAGGGGACTTATAGGGGGGGGGACTTATAGGGGAAGGACTTATAGGGGGGGACTTATAGGGGGGGACTTATAAGGGGGAGGGACTTATAAAGGGGGGGACTTATAGGGGGGGGACTTATAGGGGGGGGACTTATAGGGGAGGTAGTTATAGGAGGGGTGACTTATAGGGGTGACTTATAGGGGCGGACTTATAAGGGGGGGGGGACTTATAGGGTGGGGGTGACTTATAGGAGGGGACCAATGGTGGGGGACTTATAGGGGGGGGGGGGACTTATAAGGGTGGGGGTTATAGAGGGGGGGACTAATAGGGAGGGGGGGGGACTAATAGGGAGGGGGGGGGACTTATAGGGTTGGGGACTTATAGGGTTGGGGACTTATAGGGAGGGAGACTTATAGGGGGGGGGTGACTTATAGGGGGGTAAGACTTATAAGGTGGGGGACTCTTAGGGGGGGGGACTTATAGGGGGTAACTTATAAGGGTGGGGGACTTATATTGGAGGGGGGACTTATAGATGGGGGACTTATAGGGGGGGTACTTATAGAGGGGGTGGATGGGACTTATAGGGGGGGGGGGACTCTTAGGGAGGGGACTTATAAGGGGGGGTACTTATAGGGGTGGGGGATTGGAATTATAAGGGGGGGGGGGACTATTAGGGGGGGGACTTATAGGGGGGTGGACTTATATTGTGGGGGTGACTTATAGGGGGGGACTTATAAGGGGTGGGACTTATATTGTGGGGGTGACTTATAGGGGGGGACTTATAAGGGGGGGGACTTATGGGGTGGGACTTATAGGGGGAGGGGTACTTATAGGGGGGGGGGACTTATAAGGGGGGGGACAATTAAGGGGGGACTGATAAGGGGGGGACTTATGGGGGGGACTTATAGGGGGGGGGGACTTATAAAGGGGGGGGCTTATAGAGGGGGGACTTATAGGGGGGGGAAACTTATAGGGGGAGGACTTATAGGGGGGGACTTCTAAGGGGGGTGACTTATAGGGGGGGGGCTTATAGGGGAGGTAGTTATAGGAGGGGTGACTTATAGGGGTGACTTATAGGGGCGGACTTATAAGGGGGGGGACATATATGGGAGGGGGGACTTATAGATGGGGGACTTATAGGGGGGGACTTATAGGGGGGGGACTTATAAAGGGGGGGTGGGGACTTATAGGGAGTGGGGGACTTATAGGGGGGGGGGACTAAAGGGGGGGGGGACATATAAGGGGGGGGGACTTATAGGGGGGGGGGGGACCTATAGGTGTGGGGGACTTATAAGGGAGGGGTGACCTTTAAGGGGGGGGGGCTTACAGGGGTGGGGACTTATAGGGGGTGGGGACTTATAGGGAGGGGGTGACCTATAGGGGGGGGGACTTATAGGGAGGGGGACTTATAGGGGGGGGGGGGTGACTTATAAGGGGGGGGACTTATAGGAGGAGGACTTATAATTGGGGGGACTTATGGGGGGGGGACTTATAAGGGGTGGGACTTATAGGGGGGGACTTATAGGGGGGGGGGGGACTTATAGGGGAGGGGGACTCATAGGGGGGGGACTTATAAGGGTGGGGGGACTTATGGGGGGGACCTATAGGGGGGGAGACTTACAGGGGGAGGGGTCTTATAGGGGGTGGGGACTTATAGGGGAGGGGACTTATAGGGGGGGGGACTTAAAAGGAAGGGGGGACTTATTAGGGAGGGGGACTTATGGGGGGGGGGACTTACAGGGGGAGGGGACTTATAGGTGGGGGGGACTTCTTAGGGGGGGACTTATGGGGGGGGTGACTTATTAGGGAGGGACTTAAAGGGAGGGGGGACTTATAGGGGAGGGGGACTCATAGGGGGGAGGACTTATAGGGGGGGGACTAAAGGGGGGGGGGACATATAAGGGGGTGGACTTATAGGGGGGGGGGACCTAAAGGTGTGGGGGACTTATAAGGGAGGGGGGACTTTTAAGGGGGGGGGCTTACAAGGGGAGGGGACTTATAGGGGGTGGGGACTTATAGGGAGGGGGGTGACCTATAGGGGGGGGACTTATAGGGAGGGGGACTTATAGGGGGGTGGGGAGTTATAGGGGGGGGGGGGACTTATAAGGGGGGGGACTTTTAAGGGGGGGACTTATAAGGGGTGGGACTTATATTGTGGGGGTGACTTATAGGGGGGGACTTATAAGGGGGGGACTTATAGGGTTGGGGGTGACTTATAGGGGGGGACTTATAAGGGGGGGGGACTTATGGTGGGGGACTTATAGAAGGGGGGGACTTTTAGGGAGGGAGGGGACTTATAGGGGGGGGGTACTTTTAGAGGGGAGGGATGGGAATTATAGGGGGGGGACTTATTAGGGAGGGGGACTTATGGGGGGGGGGACTTACAGGGGGAGGGGACTTATAGGTGGGGGGACTTCTTAGGGGGGGACTTATGGGGGGGTGACTTATTAGGGAGGGACTTAAAGGGAGGGGGGACTTATAGGGAGGGACTTATAGGGGAGGGGGACTCATAGGGGGGAGGACTTATAGGGGGGGGACTAAAGGGGGGGGGGGACATATAAGGGGGGGGACTTATAGGGGGGGGGGGACCTATAGGTGTGGGGGACTTATAAGGGAGGGGGGACTTTTAAGGGGGGGGGGGTTACAGGGGGAGGGGACTTATAGGGGGTGGGGACTTATAGGGAGGGGGGTGACCTATAGGGGTGGGACTTATAGGGAGGGGGACTTATAGGGGGGTGGGGACTTATAGGGAGGGGGACTTATAAATGTGGGGGACTTATAGGGTGGGGTGACTTATAAGGGGGGGGACTTATAGGAGGAGGACTTATAATTGGGGGGACTTATGGGGGGGTGGACTTATAAGGGGTGGGACTTAAGGTGGGGGGGACATCTAGGGGGGGACTTATAAGGGGGGGACTTATGGGGGGGGTTGACTTATTAGGGAGGGACTTATAGGGGGGGGGACTAATAGGGGGGGGGACTTATAGGGGAGGGGGACTCATAGGGGGTGGGACTTATAGGGGGGGAGGGACTTATAGGGGGGGGTACTTATAAAGGGGAGGGATAGGAATTAAGGGGGGGGACTTATAAGGGTTGGGGACTATTAGGGGTGGGGCCTTAAAAGGGGGGGGGGGACTTATAAGGGGGGTGGACTTATAGGGTGGTGGTGGCTTATAGGGGGGGATTTATAAGGGGGGGACTTCTAGGGTGGGGGTGACTTATAGGGGGGGACTTATAAGGGGGGGGGGGACTTTTGGAGGGAGACTTAAGGGGGGGGGGACTTATAAGGGGTAGACTTATAGGGGGGGGACTTATAGGGGCGGGACTTATAGGGGGGGACTTATAGGGGGGGACTTATAAGGGGGGAGGACTTATAAGGGGGGCACTTATAGGGAGGGGACTTATAGGGGGGGATTTATAAGGGGGGGGACTTATAGTGGGGGGTGACTTATAGGGGGGGGGGGGACTTATATGGGGGGGGGACTTATAGGGGCGGGACTTATAAGGGGTGGGACTTAAGGTGGGGGGGACATATAGGGGGGGAAGGACTTAAAGGGGAGGGGGACTTATAGGTGGGGGGACTTATTAGGGGGGGACTTATGGGGGGGGTTGACTTATTAGGGAGGGACTAATAGGGGGGTGGACTTATAGGGGGGGGGGGGGGGACTTATAGGGGAGGAGGACTAATAGGGGGGGGACTTATAGGGGGGGAGGGACTTATAGGGGGGGGGGACTAAAGGGGGGGGACTTATAAGGGTGGGGGACTTATGAAGGGGACTTATAGGGGGGGGACTTACAGGGGGAGGGGACTTATAGGGGGGGGTACTTTTAGAGGGGAGGGATGGGAATTATAGGGGGGGGACTTATAAGGGGAGGGGACTATTAGGGGGGGGACTTAAAAGGGGGGGGGACTTATAAGGGTGGGGGACTTATGGTGGGGACTTATAGGAAGAGGGGGACTTATAGTGGGGGACTTATAGGGGGGGTACTTATAGAGGGGGGGATGGACTTATAGGGGGGGGGACTTATAGGGGGAGGGGAGTTATAGGGGGGGGACTTATAAGGGGGGGGGGACTTTTAGGGGGGGGGACTTATAATGGTGGGGGACTTATGGGGGAAGACTTATGGTGGGGGGGAACTTATAGGGGGGGGACTTATCAGGAAGGGGGGACTTATAAGTTGGGGGGGGACTTATAAGAAGAGGGGGACTTATAGTGGGGGGACTTATAGGGGGGGTGCTTATAGAGGGGGGGATGGACTTATAGGGGGGGGGGACTTATAAGAGTGGGACTTATAGGGAAGGGGACTTATAGGGAGGGGGGGGATTCTTAGGGTGGGACTTACAGGGGGAGGGGACTTATAGGGGGTGGGGACTTATAGGGGAGGGGACTTATAGGGGGGGGTACTTTTAGAGGGGAGGGATGGGAATTATAGGGGGGGGGACTATTAGGGGGGGGACTTAAAAGGGGGGGGGCTTATAAGGGGGGTGGGCTTATAGTGTGGGGGTGGCTTATAGGGGGGGATTTATAAGGGGGGACTTATAGGGGGGTAAGACTTAAAAGGGGGTGGGACTTATAAGGGGGGTGGACTTATAGTGTGGGGGTGTCTTATAGGGGTGGATTTATAAGGGGGGACTTATAGGGTGGGGGTGACTTATAGGGGGGGGGACTTATAGGGAGGGGGACCTATAGGTGTGGGGGACTTATAAGGGAGGGGGGACTTTTAAGGGGGGGGAGCTTACAGGGGGAGGGGACTTATAGGGGGTGGGGACTTATTGGGAGGGGGGTGACCTATAGGGGGGGGACTTATAGGGAGGGGGACTTATAAATGTGGGGGACTTAAAGGGGGGGGGTTGACTTATAAGGGGGGGGGACTTATAGGAGGGGGACTTATAATTGGTGGGACTTATGGGGGGGGGACCTATAAGGGGTGGGACTTAAGGTGGGGGGGGACATATAGGGGGGGACTTATAAGGGGGGGGACTTATGGGGGGGGTTGACTTATTAGGGAGGGACTTATAGGGGGGGTACTTATAGGGGGGGGGGACTTATAGGGGAGGGGGACTCATAGGGGGGGGGACTTATAGGGGGGGAGGGACTTATAGGGGGGGGGGACTTATAGGGGGGGACTTATAAGGGGGTGGGACTTATAAAGGGGGGGACTTATAGGGGGGGGGGACCTATAGGTGTGGGGGACTTATAAGGGAGGGGGGACTTTTAAGGGGGGGGAACTTACAGGGGGAGGGGACTTATAGGGGGAGGGGACATATAGGGAGGGGGGGTGACTTATAGGGGGGGGACTTATAGGGCTGGGGACTTATAGGGGGGTGGGTACTTATAGGGAGGGGGACTTATAAGGGTGGGGGACTTATGGGGGAGGACTTATAAGGAAGGGGGGACTTAAAAGGGAGGGGGACTTATGGGAGGGGGGGGGGACTTACAGGGGGAGGGGTCTTATAGGGGGTGGGGACTTATAGGGGAGGGGACTTATAGGGGGGTACTTATAGAGGGGGGGATGGGAATTATAGGGACGGGACTATTAGGGGGGGGACTTATAAGGGGGGGGACTTATAGGGGGGGGACTTATAGGGGGGGACTTATAGGGGGGGACTTATAAGGGGGGGGACTTATAGTGGGGGGGGGACTTATAGGAGGAGGACTTATAATGGGGGGGACTTATGGGGGGGGGGACTTATAAGGGGTGGGACTTAAGGTGGGGGGGACATATAGGGGGGGAAGGACTTAAAGGGGAGGGGGACTTATAGGTGGAGGGACTTATTAGGGGGGGACTTATGGGGGGGGTTGACTTATTAGGGAGGGACTTATAGGGGGGGACTAAAGGGGGGGGGACTTATAAGGGTGGGGGACTTATGGGGGGGACTTATAGGGGGGGGCCTTACAGGGGGAG